>NC_072819.1:30214511-30482011 GCF_027744805.1 Dunckerocampus dactyliophorus | reverse complement strand
GGATAAGAAAATATGAAAAAAAAATACTGTTGGATATAGATATAGTATATCCGTGATTATCATCCCATATTTTATCCCGAACCATTCTGATTTTGACACAGGATGGTCAAATTGTTATCGTAGCTTCCTTTTTATGGGGTTATAGCCTCCTTGCACTGGTTGCCTGTGCGTTTTAGAATTGATGTTAAGATTTTCTTGTTTGTTTTTAAGGCTTTGAATGGGCTGGCCCCTCAGTACATCTCGGACCTTGTCCAAATTTACACTCCAGCGCGCACATTGAGGTCCGAAGGCCAGCTCCAACTGGTGGTGCCCAAGAAGAGACTTAAGACCAGGGGAGACCGGGCCTTTTCCATAGTTGGCTCAAAGTTGTGGAACACTCTCCCCCCTCATGTAAAAACGGCCCCCACAATTGAAAGCTTTAACTCTTATCTTAAAACACACTTTTATTCTCTGGCTTTTAACTCTGCATGACTCGTGTGGTCCTCTGTGTCTTTTATTCTTATTTTAGTTTTAATTGGTTTTATTTATTTTAGTTTTTATTAAATTTTTTTTTTACCTACTTCTTGTATCTATTGCTTTTATTGTTTTTACTTCTTGTTTCAAATATTTTACTGTTCTAAGCGTCTTTGTTTTTATTTGATCTTTTAGTTTTTACTGTAGTAATTTGTACTTTTACTTATTATTTATTGTTTTACTAGTCTGTGCAGCACTTTGGAAACAGTGTTTATAAAATGTGCTATATCAATAAAGTGGATTGGATTGGATTGGGTTACAGTACTTCTCTAAATCAGAGCATGAAGCGTGCTTATTTTGAAGAAATGACACTTAAGCTCGCTGGGGTGGAAGTTAAAAATGTTTTTTGGTTTTGTTTTCTCGTACTGCTAAACAAAGGTTACATCAAATGGACATTGACAAGCTTTCCTGGTGGGGGGTTTTGGTGTCATAGCCCCCTCAGCCTCAGAGAGCTGGTTATGTGAAATTTCTGAAGGGGCATGACATAAAAGAAAACAAAGTACATATTAGAAAGGCAGAATGTGAGCACAGAGAGTTGTACACACCCTGGCAGATATAGGTTGTCTAGTGTTGCAAATTCTCTGTGGTGTCCATAGGTTCTCGGCCTCTTTGAGCATTGCAGCAAAGACAAATAAAACAAAAAATAATTATGACACATCATGACAAGCAGAAGAGGGTGAATTAGGCTTCTTCTTACCCGTTACTGCTCCCTTATCAGTCTCTGTCTGATTTTTTCTAACTGGAACTCTTTGTGCCTGCATGGGAAATTAAATTAGCTAAAAATGAATGAAAGCAGAATTAGACAAACCCAATGTGTACATACTGTGTAGATAGAAGTGTGTCTAGCAGATGAGTTTTGAGATGTGTCCCTCATAGGTCCTGCAGCCTTCACCCCCTCGTTCTGTAGGATGCTTCTCAGGGCACTGGGGTCAGGAGAGAAGGCCACTGACCTAACTGATGTAGTCACAGAACAACAGAAATAACATTCACTGGTGTACAAAGGTCAAAATCATTTACTTATTAGAGTTTAACTCAAATAAACCAAATTCACATACATGCTTGTGGATCTTTCAGCATGTGATCACCTCACAAATGTGATCATAGACAAAGACTATACTGACCTTTCTGAAACAAGCCGACAGTTTGTCTCAGGATACATTGTAGACATGGCTGTGTGAATGTGAAGCTACTCAATCCATCTAGTTAGATCTACATAACTCATTTTTAGCCATTAAGCATAATATAAATGCTCAAACTATAGGTATTTATTTACCTAAACCGCAAAGAGGTCAGGGCTGTAACCAAAATTTGAAAACTCACATATCACATCCCAAATTTTATTAATGATTTGGGCCACACGGTGGCCTAGTGGTCAGCACAGTGGCCACGCAGTCAGGACATGTGAAAGATCTGGGTATCTGTGTGTGGAGTTTGCATGTTCTTGCCATGCATAGGTTTTCTCCGGGTACTCCGGCTTGCTCCCACATTCCAAAAATATGCATGTTCAATTAATTGGAGATTGTAAATGGCCCATAGCTACACCAGTCCAGGTTGTACCCCGCCTCTCGCCCGAAGTTAGCTTGGATAGTGAGCCTACTGAGAACAAGCGGCATAGAACATGAATGAATGAATGAATGATTAATGATTTGGAGTGCATGACAAAGTGGGAAGGAAATGTAGCTCTCTTTGGCCACATGACCATTTAAGAGCATGATTCAGCATTCACGATGCCGCAAATTTAAATATCAAATTTTTCAGTCCGACAATAAGCATATTTTTCTAAAGAAAAGACATAAGCTGGTATCAAGTTATAAATACGGGTAATAACATGTACCACAAAGCCCCCAATTTGTACATGTTTAAGCCTGCTTTTGAAGTAATGTCCATGTACCTGTATAACTCCCTGAAAATGCTTTTCATCAAGTGTTGAGATTTCGCACTTTGTTCCACAGTCCTTGAACGCACCACAGTTGTGTGCTGCCTTGCAACGTGGCCAGACATACGATAATTATCTGATTTATCCGATATGTTCACCCTCTGTACGATCAATCCCATACTGTACAATAATTTGTCCCCTTCAATAGTCCCCTATTAGCAAACATAAACATGATATACAGTAGACGCCCCTACAACGTAAATAATCCGTTCCGAGAACGTTTACGTTATAGGGTTTTCACGTTATACGAAGCGTAAAATATATGTAAATAGCCTAATCCGTTCCAAGATCTTCCCAAACTCACCCCTTTGGCCCTTCAAAATATTCAAGAATAGATTTCAATGCGCGCAAACTAGTTTAAGGGCGACTACGAAGAGGAAGGAGGTTGAAGGGAGAAGCCTGTCTCTCACACAAACTCACGTACGTGTTGTATAAGTCAGCCAATGAGATGAGAGCGTAGGCGGTGCCCCGATAATCAGCCAATGAGATGAGAGCGTAGGCGGTGCCCCGATAATCGGCCAATGAGAGCGTGAAGCGTCAGAAGGCGTCACCAAGTGTACTCTGTTAGTCATGGAACATGTTTCCCTCTCTCTGTCGCGCGAGCTATTTAAATCGAATTTCTGAACTTGCACCGACTTGACGTTTTACGTTATATGGAATTTCTTACGTAATACGATGCAAAAACTTCACATAAATTCTTTACGTTCAGTGGAATTTACGTAAAAGGAGGTTTACGTTATGCGAGGTACTACTGCATCCTGCACTGCACCTGATGTTGTGCATTGTCTCACATGCCTCTTCACAGCCAATCAAGCACGACGTAGCACGGACACACAAAACAATGGACAATGAGTGTGTCAGGGCGGGGAAACAAAAGGGTAGTAAGAAAAATATGCATGATGAGAAAATGGTTAAATATCTCATCCTGCACACCACACAGGTGAGGGCGCTGTTTGGCAGCCCACCCCCCTCCAAAAAAAACCCAATGTTGGTGATTTAAACTTCATTTTAATGTAAGACAAATGGGCTAGCAGGTTGATTTTACAATTAGTATAACACATATATGAATTTTTTTCTGCTACATATAGAGCGAGTGCTTTGTGATTGTTGGATTCGAAGTGAATAATAATAATAATAATAATAATAATAATAATGGCTTGCATTAACACAACACTTTCCGAGACACCCAAAATGATTTACACTGTAACCCATTATTCATTCTAACCACAGCTACACACTGGTGGTGGTTGCATCTGTAGCCACAACTGTCCTGGGTTTTACTGACTGAAAAAAACAACAACATGATTTCTTGTATGACCTAATGTTGGGTGGTAACACACCGAGTTGGGTAAACACTGACCTGTGGCGGGTGGAGCTTTTTGATGACTCTTTGCAACAGACACTCGCTGGGGCTGCAGAAATAATCAGGAAAACAAACGTAAATAAAGTTAGAAGACACTGTAGAAGATCACAACTATTAAGAAGAGTCAACGGTAATCCACAAACTCACAAGGTTTAGGTAAGGTTTAGATTGTGGAGTTGCAGATGGCTGCACGCGCACGCCCTCATTATGCAGAATACTTAGCAAAGCAGTGTGATCGGGCTGGAATTTCTCAGCTTTGCCTGAAAAACATTTTTTTTAATAAACAACAACTACAGCAGAAAATCATGCCAATGTTCATGATACACCCAAAAAAACAATCCAACAATCCAGTCAGCAAACGTATTACTGTAATATGTCAGTCAAAGGCATCCTAAGTTTACAATTTAAAATGAACCTTTTTTTTTTATCAGTCTCCAAATTCAAACAAACTTGGAGGTTGAACAGCAAATCTTGTCAGCTCAAGGTGCATCTAAGGCCTAGGTTCCCAAGGTGGGGTATGCATACCACTAGTAAATTTATGCTTTCACGAATAATGTGTCTTCTTCAGGCTTTGCGGCCACTTTGTTCGGCGGTCCTTGAACACACTGTGTGCAGATTGAGACCTATGTGTATGACTTTCTCACACACTGCACAGACAGATGTGTATTTCCTATTCTTCCTTTCACCTCGTCCTTGTTCACAAATGTAAATGCTGGGTGTAACTGCACAGAGGTGAGGTGAGTAATGTTAGCTCTGTGCTGCTGTGCATTTTCGCTTGGTGCATAATGTCATGCTATATGTGCTCATATGTCCATTTGGCTCAGTAACAAGCCTCGTATCGAATTCATTTCCTTTTTGATTCCTGTACGTTATGTGCCGTTTTTTTTTTTATTATTTACAAATCCGTGTACGTCTAACATTAGTTGCATTGTACTAATTATTTCCATGCTGTTGCAGACAGTACAGCAAAAGAGCACAAACATCACAGTTTACCACATCTTACTACAGCTTGTCACCACTTAAATACTCAATACACATTCAAATAAATTCAAACAGAAGACAAGCATGCCAGGAGATACAGTATCTTACCCCTCTAAAACCCTGTTTTAAATTAGTAGCCAGTGTTCAGCAATGTGTTCAGTTCCGTTCAATAACATACATGATTTTTAAAAATATAATGTCATAATATATAATATATTTAATAATATATCCAAGATGTTTCATTGTGTGGTTTACGTTGCAGGAGTAGGGGGTACATGACTTCCCGTCAGATGTCTGAAGGGGTACGTGACTGTGAAAAGTTTGAGAAGCACTGATCTAAAGCATTACGTTACTCAAAATGTGACAGACAATACATATTAAATCCAGCCATAAATTATAAAACACCTGCTTTGCTCCGCAAACATCTTCCTGATCCCTCGGCACTACTTGTCTGTCAGATAAAACGGTGAGGAGATATATTGTATTTCAGTTTCATTCCAAGTGGTTACGTCAACCAACGCAATGTAATAGATTGTGTTAAAACATTGGAGAACCCACTGTTCTGTAGTAAACTATCACAGATAAACAGCGTAAAAAGGCAAAAAGAGTCTTAGGAATTGTTGCAAAGTACAAACAGGATTCACAAATTTTCATCTGATGTGTACAGGTGAACTTACCAGATGGGTCGTTTGAGAGGTAATTCTGCATGTTCTGGCTTGAGTGGCATATCTTGGTTGGATCTTTGAGACTGAGATGGGTCATACTATCCAAACAGACATCCACACTGACTGAAGAAGATAAGCACGAAGAGGTACTGCTTTGATGTGTGACATTTTTAGTATTAAAAGTGTCAGAATGCCCGAGCTGTCCTGATGCAACCCCAGCCATTCCATGAGACGCGAGCTTCCCCTTGTTTGAGTCTACTGCGCTTTTTAACACAGCTGAACATTTAGAGGGTTTCGCAGCTTTGTTTTGGGTTTTTACACGGACATTGTTTTCAAGCTGGATGCCGCAAGCGCCGCTTCTTGACTGTAAAACAGTTGTTGGCTGTGAAGCCACAACAACTGCTTTGTTGTGCTTAGACGTGATGAAAGGCACGGGCCTGGTGCATGGCTTTTTCTTCTTGGCTTTCCCCTGTAGTTTAAATGACAATGTTAGAGAGGAAAAAATAAAACAACTAAAAATGTGAAGGTGACACTCACAGCTTTTTCCTCCCACTGAGTGAAGTTAGATGCCGCAGGTCGTGGAGTCTTGATGAGCACAGGAAGTCTGCTCCTTTTTGAGCTTCCTGGATCTTGGTTCTCAGAATCCTTCTTGGGAAGGTGCAGTACTGGCAAAGGCTGGAAATTCTTAGGGTCTACTGTCATTTTATTATTTTCATCGTTTGTCCTGAGAAGAAAAACAAAATGATGACATTAGGCATTAAATGATCTGAAAGAGCGTGCTGAGCAACATTGCCAGCAAATAGTACATAGGAGTCATTCATACATAAAGCACAAGGAAAATGTATACAGTCCTAGCATATTCAATATAATGGCATAACGGAAAACTGATACATCTTAAAAGCCGTTATGTTTACACGACGCAAAACCCCTTGTGTCCTCTAGCTCGAGGGGGCTTGACTGGTTTGGCTGCAAGACCCACGATCACCCTTCAGTGACAAGCGGCAAACCCAAAATTTTGAATTTAATTCATACTTGACCAGGTCTTCTGGAAAAACAGAAAAATGTGCCTTTACTGCCTTTCTCCCCAATAGCAAAAAGGCTTCACAAATCAGAAACTGTGTTTCTCATTATTATTATTATTATTATTGTGATCAGGGTCTGTGGCATAATCTAGTCCAGATCTAACAGTTCTAGGTACAGTTCATTTCAAAATGGACCAGGTCTAATGTGGTCCAGATGCCGAAAAAAACATAGACATTTCCACAAATAGACTAAAGGTTTCACAAATTAAACACTGTGTTATAATGAATGGGTAGCGTCTGTGGCATAATCTAGTCCAGATTTGAGAAGTCTAGGTACAGTGGTTTTATAACTGAATAGAAATAGTAGGGGAGTAGGGGAGGCCACAATCATATGAAATTCTCAGAGTGGCTGGGCCACACTTGGATTAACCTTGATCCTGTTTATTACTTAAGAAGTACAGCAAAGAATTTGACTACAGATTTTCTACCATGAGAGCCTGCACACACAAAACAGTTTAGGAGATTGACAAGCACTACTGCAAAACGGGAAAAAATATTGTATGGCTACACGCTGTAGTGGTATTGTTGCTTACCTTGCCATACACGGTTTCTTACCTCGGAAAGCCAGTTTGAATTTTATTCTGACTCTGCACACGAAGAACTGGAGAGGAATCCATTACGATCAGATGGGATTACAACGACTAGAGTGGGTATAAACAAGCCAAATTTGAGTCACCAAACATTCTGTGAAGGTGAGTTATCACAGTGCATGACTTGCCTGCATTATAAATGTATGATACAACAACTTAATTTGACCAGACCACCCAGCTCAAGTTACCTTCGTATTACCTTATGTTCGCACGTAAAGCACAGTCGCGCATTAGCTATATCTTTACAATTAGTTAAATGTGCACTGACAAGACATTTGATAAAGATAACTGTACACGAACCACGGTGTTGTTAGCGTCCAAATACAGTAGTTGCAACGCAGCAGTTAGCTTGACGCTCAATCGATGGTATTTACATGGTGGCTAAATACTAAACACTACAGGCACTAAACGGTTTGTCTCTTCTCCGAGACGTGCCAATTATTTTTGTTTTAATTGGGTTAGTACCAATTTAAATACCTTATTGAGACGTCCTGACACACCGCAAAGTTGACGGTGAAGTTCCTGGAATAGCAGCCGTTTGTAGATAGCGCCCTTTGCCATTGGCCACAATTGGAAACTGTATCAGCCAATCAGCGCAACCGCTGTTTGGTTGCTTTTTCTTTGGGCCAATGAGCGATGGAATTTCATAAACAACTCTAACAACCCAATGGCAATGAAGTGAAAGGGGTTCAACCATGTGATTCTATTACCCCTTCTCGCTTTTTTGAACATACAATACACACACACACACACACACACACAATACATTTTTAGTGATTATTTATACCGTGCCAATAGTTCATATCTTGGACATGATACTGAATCGAAATGTTTTTTTTATATTTTGGCTAAATTATTTGGACACCTTAAATAATAACTAAAATGGTCTTCGAAACAATTTTTCTTTTAAGGTCAGCGTAGATGTACTTTCATGACATACGTAGCGCCACACAAAGTATGCAACAACAAAGAAGCACGTGGTCAAACTCTCTTAAAAGTACTGCACAGTTCTTCAAATTGGAAGTGGGCGGATCGAGCGAAATATCGGTATTAGCGATACCAAGGAGTGTCGGATCAATCCAAGCGTAATAACGTCGATATTTTTTTCACTTCTCTTCTATGTTTATTTTCAGCAATATCTGTTTTTTGTGTTGTTTAAATAAATTGTATAAATAGTATTTATACATTGTCATATTGTTTACAATCAGTGCAGCAGGGATTTGAATAATAGCGGAGGGTGTGTGATTTTGTTTTCTTATTTTGCACTATTGACTTAATTTTGCTCCAATAATAATATGTAATAGAAAAGAACAAATTACAAAATTTATTTTTTTGTTTATATTATTACATTGTATTATATTGTTGTATTAGATGTTGTTAAATTGTTTTAAATAAAAGTGTGCCGATACAAATATTTTTGTTGTGTTTTATTTTGATTACATTACAATAGTGATCAACAAATTAAGGGCAAAAATCACAAAAGCATTCAACGATCTATTGTATTGGCGATACTGAACAAATCGATACCATTTTGGGGGGGTTTTGTTTTTGTCTCGCCCACCGCCTCTGCAAATGCCCACTAGGTGATGCTGCAATCAAGAGGCGATAAATCCTTTAGCCTGTGTGACAGCATCATCACAGTGGGGGTGTCTGCCTATCACTCAGAGGCAGTGACAAGAGTAGAGGGAGGAAGAAGAAACATTTGAGGAAACCACAAAATAGTGACACTGATGCAGACATGGACTTGCGGTCAGAGCTGCTCAAGTCCATCTGGTACGCCTTCATGGCACTGGATCTGGAAAGAAGTGGAAAGGTGTCCAAGTCTCAGCTCAAGGTGAGTGGAAATAGTATCTTTTACTTCAGAGATGACACCGGAGGAAGCTCTCACTTTAAAAAGCTCCATTTCCTCCCTGTGATCATACTGCAGTGTGTGGGGTTACTTTGAGGCAGATGGACATTTCTCATGAAACAAAATTGCTCAATGATGAGGAGAAGCGGCATAGAAAATAGATGGATGGAAGTTCATGTGATTCGTGGAGATTAGTGAAGAGGGCACAAATTCAGTTTGTTTTCAGTTCAGAATAAGAATGAGGGAGCCCTCATCTCCAAGCTGTGCTTCTTGAGTGAGCCTCAATGCCAGTGTGCAGTGCAAAGAGGTCCCTGTGGTACTGAACCTGATCAGAGAACAGCCTGTTGAATTGAGTGTAAACAACATGAGCCCTGTGTCTGTCAAAAGGACATTGTTACAGTGAGAGCAGAGACAACATTGAAACATGTTGGTGATTGTGAAAGTGGTTTCAATGCAGCCTCTGTGTTTTTGTTGATGTCATGGTTATGTCACTTGTCCATTCCAGCCACCTCCATGTTGCTGCTATATACCGCCTGCGCCCCCTTGGCTTGCCGAGAGTCAGCCCCATGACTGGGCTTATCCTCCTTATGCATGCAGCGCGCACAAAGTTGTTGTGCTGTGCATGTGGCCTCCATAGCATGCAACAGATGTTTCAGTAGAACGGAGACATGAGACAGGATGTGGTTATGGCTCTTCATGCAGAGACATTGTGTCTCACAATACTCTCAAGGTTGAAGGCACTAGCAGAAATTTGTGTCAGGTATTCAGGTTTACAAAAATATCTTTGGCACCCGTGCAGCTATTAGCACACGTTTTGCACATATGACATACAGTTGCAAATACTCATGGACACTTTATACTGTGTTCTTTTTTCTTTTTTTTTTACATTTTGGAACAAACAAATCTTTTTCTATAGACTTTCACCGCCCACACAACCTCACTTGTTCCTAATCGCAGAGGTGGAAAGTGATACAGTTATTTTACTGTACTTGAGTATTTTTAAGGTTGTTTTTACTTGCATTGTATGTATGTAGTGTATGTTTTGTATGTTTGTAGTTTCTTTATTTCATTAGAATGTATTAGTACTTTTTCCACCTCTGCTTATATGTTTTTTTCCATGAAATTATTTCACGTCAATGCAATTTATTTATTATTTATTTGTATTCAAATGTGCCCCTACACCAGTTTAAATTAGTCAACACTGTGATTTTTCAGGTGTTATCGCACAACCTCTGCACTGTTTTGTGTATCCCACATGACCCGGTTGCTTTGGAGGAGCACTTCAGGGATGACGACGATGGCCCAGTCTCCAGTCAGGGTTACATGCCCTACCTCAACAAATACATCCTGGATAAGGTGCTTTTCTAAAACTATAAGCTAATTGTGCACTAGTCAAGGGTGCTGTTCTGACAATTTGTTTTTCTTAGGTAGTACAAGGCTCCTTCAACAAGGAAGACGTAGATGAGCTGTGTTGGACCCTCACAGCAAATAAAAACTACAAACCAAACAGAAGTTCAAACACTGTTCTGCCAGAGCAGGATGCATTTCGGCTTTGGTGCCTTTTTAACTTTCTTTCTGAGGACAAGTACCCCTTGGTTATGGTCCCTGATGAGGTTGGTCTAACATCTGTACTTCCATTTGAGGGCAGTGGGGACACCAAATATTGCAGAAACACCAAAAACAATCACATCCAAACCAAAGAAACTATACTACAAATGTGTTAAAACCATATAAAAAAACACAAAATGTCTGTTCTGTAACTTGACTAATTCATTTACAATGGACTGACTCTCTTTAGAGTTATAAACGAGCTGTTAGGTGTTAGTGTTTGTGGTTTGGTTCACTGCTGGAGTGTTTGAATGCTGACTGAAGTATGCTGTAGGCACGAATAGGCATCGCCTCTTGATGTGAAGGAGCAGCGGTTCTACCCTGAGCTCCTCCCGGATGGCCTCACACTATCTCTTAGAGTGAGTCCGGCCGCCCTCAGGAGAAAACAAATTTTGACTGCTTACTGTATATCCGCGATACAATTCTGACGGTGTGATACCCTTGGACAAAAATATCTCGATTTCACGGTATTATAATTACAGCTCTAAAATGTGTTATTTTGAAATATCTTCATTGAAAAGATTTGTATTCATTTTTAAATAATATAATAGAACATGATGGAAGTGGATCATATGTATGTACGCATGTACCCACGCACGCACGGGGAGAACATGCAAACTCCACACAGAGATGCCCAAGCAGAGGTTTGAACCCAGATCCTCCCGATCTCCTGCCTGTGTGGCTAACATGATAATCACTAGTATACCTGTACTATACAATTCAATTCAATTCATATACAGCAACTTCTAATGATATCATTTTATATAATGTGTATGATGTAAATACCGGTAAATACACGGTATAAACTGTTTATTTATTTTTTTTGGGCGCGTTGTTGAGTAGTTAAAGTAGTTAACTTTTTTAAAATTAAAAACGTCCAAATTAAAATAATCATCAGTATCCATAACTTATTTTATGGTCCACAGACATCTTAGTCTCTTGGTGTGGTCATGGGATCATATTAAAGAATGAACAATGTGAGTGTCTGGATCTTTGCGAACCATGATGATGATCACAAATGATCACACGGGGAACAGAATGTTTATAAATGCTGTAACACTAAAATATTCGATCAATGACAACAATCTTAACCATGAAGCGCAGATGACTATTTCACAAATGAGATAACTTCATAACTCCACACACTAGGCATAGAACTAATAACCAATTACTAACCATGGTTATAAAGCCCGTGTAAAATCAAGTCTGTGATTAATTCTGTCTGATAAAGCATGAGTTGAACTTTAATTTAATACCTCATTCAGTTCTCTACCCCAAATATTAAAGAAGTTAGAGCAGATTTTATACGGGAAAATAGTGCCTTTGGTCCCCATTGCTTTGGCACTGAGCCAAGACAAAAGCTGTGATCGACCCATGGACCTTGGCAAGTACAAACCGTACTACAAAATATATCATAAATTAGGCTGTTACATTTTGTTTTAAAAGTCTACAGAGGAGCCATTTACATTTTTTTCATAATCAAAAAGTCCAGGGAAGAAAAATCAACTGTCACATTTTTCATGTATATACCTCACACCGCAGCGCAACAGCACGCTGTGTATTCGTTTTCACCCCACACTAACCACAAGAAATACCTAGTTATCATCGATGACAGTTATGTATAAAATCCACCATCCACTCCATATTTGAGAAAATCAATGTTTTTTTTAGCATGATTTCGTTATGATATCGAAATTATCCATCTTTTATTTGCTTTTATATTTACAATCAAGGCATCCATATTGAAAATAGGACAATGCAAACACGACATGTAGTCATTCCGGGTTAAAAAAAAACATATTTCGCACAGATTCAGATTTTAATGAAATTTCATCTGCAGATAGATATTTAAGTGAATTCATATCTTATATACATTTTATCTTGTCCTGAAGCTCTGATTCATGAGGTTGAACGGCTTAAAGTTGGACTTTACATTTGAAGCATTCGTTGGAGTCGATGTGGTCCAACACTGAGTATAAATCCATTCATCCATCCATTTTCTATGTCGCTTACCCTAATTAAAGGTTATGCTGGAGACTACCCAGCTGACTTTGGGCGAGAGGCGGGGTATTCCCTGGACTGATCGCCAGCCAATCGCAATCCGATACAAAATTGAAGTGGAAGAACTTGAATTTTACTTAGCCTGCAAAGTTTTGCTGTCATAAAACATAATAATAATAATACATGGTGCGTACTGTACTGAGCTGCATTAGAAGGAAATATTAGAAATGGCAGAATGCAAATTGTTGCATAATGCAGTACAGTTCAATAATCATAACAATGATCATGCATATAAGTCAGGTGTGTCCATTTTGCGGCCTGTGGCTGTTTTTTTATTGGCCGCGGCACATTCTAAAATATAATTTACAGTAACAACAAAACTAAAAAAGTACAAAGTAGAAATATTAGAGAAAAACAAACAAAACAAAATGAAGTTGTCATTTTTGGAAAATGAGGTTGGGGAAAAGCTAGTAGTTGTAATTATATTATAAGTTGTAATTATATTATTTAATTAAAAGTTGTAATAAAAATTAGGTAGCAGACAAAGTTATAATGTTATGAGAATAAAAATATTATGAGAATGAAGTTGTATTCTAACAAGACAAAAGCCACAGTTTTACAAAAATAAAATATTATGAGATTGGATGATGTCATTTTAGTAGCATAGAGTTGAAATATTAAAGAAAAAAATGTACTTTTTTTTAAATGTTATTTTTTTTAAGTCATAATATTGTGAGCAACAAACAAAACAAAATAAAGTTGTAATTTTTGGAAAATTTATTTGGGGAAAAACATAATATTTATTTTATTAAATTATTTAATCAATTATTTAATAAATTATTTATTTATTAAATTGACTGCAAAAAAATTGAGCAAAGACCAAAGTTCATACAAATAATAGTCTTTTTCACCTATATCACAAAGCTGAGATGCAGTTTTTTTCTTGATATATAACTTCTTTGCATATTTACATCTGTTGGTTTACAAAATATCAAAGTGGCCCTTACATTCTTTCATTTTTCATTATGTGGCCCTCGCTGGAAAAAGTTTGGACCGCCCTGATATAAATAGTTACATCTCAAGTTGTTTGTGTGGTTGTTGACTGACCTATCTTATGCGTTATCTCTTAAGCTTGACAGCTACGTCCATAGTAATCCATACCATAATCAATATACACATACACGCAATACAGTATACGTAGTCCACGTAACCTGACAAATGGCAGTTCAAACCAATTTTAGAAACATAGAAGACAATTAAAACCAAAAGCACTTAAATGTGCAAACGTTAAAAACAAGTGAACAGTCCAAGACCAAGAGATGTTATGAATAATTCCATAAAAAAACATAAAACCTTCATCATTCATCTTTGTTTCCACTTACCCAGTAGCGTAAATATGTACACTTTACCACCAACAGTAACCATCTAGGTCTGCCCTTTGTTTTGACACCAAGCTCATCCATTACCTAACCTTGTAGATGCACGGAAAAACTTTGTTTATATTTGTGAGCTCTTAACTAATCAATCAATGCGTGTATAGAAGCTTTCATTCACAAATGTAACACAAAGTGAATTCATACCATATGACGATTTAAGAGTCACTGAAGTCATGCAGGCAAATCTGGAATTTTGAAATGTGAGTTGACTGAATTGAGCCACATGGATGTCTTAGGTTATACTGTTTGTCTTGTTTGTTTAAAAAAGAAGGTGGTAATCTGTAAAATAAACATGTCACAAGATCATTTACAACCACTAACTATTACTCCCTGACTGAAATCTTGTTTCTTGCCGTCATGGGACACAGGCTCTTTTTATGCTGCAATTTGGGCTCCTGTTTCACTTGAAAGCTCGTGTTTTGGTTTCCTGTCATGTATTTTACTCAGACGCTTCCAAGAAACGACCTACATTTAAAGGGCAAACTACTGGTAGTTTCTTTCATGATGACGTCATACATTATACAGCTCATTTATGCTCTATGAAATAAACCAAGTGTCAAGAAATTGTAGTTGAAGGTGTACGGTGGTACACTGTTGTTTTTGCTCCCATTTTTGATCAGCTGAACTCAAAGCTCTAAAACAGGGGTCACCGACGTTTTTCCTTGTGAGAGCTACTTTTACAAAATGAAAATGGCCAAGAGCTACTCATTTTTGTAACATTTTTTTTCAAAACTTATTTTAAACCCAAACAAATTGAATATGATTTTTTTTACCAGAACATTAACAAAATGCTGGTGTCCACACCTCACATTTTGTATTTCAGAATGCATTTCTTTCTACTGTTCTTTCATTATTAACTGAAAACCTGAATGAAAAGCAGGCTTGCGGGCACCTCACGTGGGGGGCTACCTGGTGCCCGCGGGCACCACGTTGGTGATCCCTGCTCTAAAACATTTTCTACGTACACAAAAGGCCTATTTGTCAAACATTATTCACAAATCTGTCTGGATCTGTGTTAATGGCCACTTATAATTCATATTTCATACACCTAACAGATGTGGTATCTCAAAGCGCTCATTAGACAGCATGATTATTGTACAAGTGTGTCTTAGTGTCTTAGAATAACAAGCCACTCCAAAATGTGCAGTTTATGACAGATTTGTGAGCAATATTTGAGAGAAATAGGCCTTCTGTGTACATAAAAACATGTTACATCATTGAGCTCAGCCCATGAAAAATTGAAAAAATGCAAAAACAAAAGTGCTGCGTTCATATTTTTGTTGAGTGAAGGAAAATACATTAAATGTTGCATTTGAAACTGTGAATTAACTGGAATTATTAACAACCCTACTCCTGATTTGTTTTGTATTTCATGTAGAGTTTTATAGCAATAGCAAGTGACAGTGACGTACAGTATACTGTAAGTCCTGAAGTTTCAAAGTGTGGCACAGCGAGCCTGCCCGTAAAGAACATTCGGCTGGGGCCACCCCTCCGCCCTGAAAATATGATTTTCTGATGCATATTTTTTGGCGATTTTTGCTCAAGACTGTTTACTGTTTCAATGTAGGAACTGAAGAACAATTAATGACACAAAATCAGCTCAGCAGAGTTGGGGAAAATAAATGTTTTCCTTTATTTTTTTCAAGCTGCTATGCTTCCCTTGAAGTGTGGTGGTGTCATCTTGAACTGTGAAAACTCCTGATAGACGACTGCACAAAAATAAAGAAATAGTCCTAATGATGAACTTAATCATATTTAATCTATCTTTTAATACCATTACCTCAGGTGGAGTACCTACTGAAGAAGATCTGCTCAGCAATGAGCACTGAGCTCAACTGTGTTGAACTGGAGGACTTCTTCTCCCAAGATGCAGTGCAACAGAAAGGTATCACGGTCTGGCTTTTTCTGGATATGATGAATACAGGAAAGATAGCCCGAGGAATCGATAAGGGTGCCGTCAGCATGGCCATAGAGGAAGTATACAGGGAGATAGTTGGCGATGTCCTCAAAGAGGTAGGAGACCAAACTACTGTCACAAGTGTGTGGAGCACTTCCTGACAGGTTCTACTTTGTGTCCTGACAGCATATGTGTGTGTGTGTTGTTTGGGGTGAATGCAGGGTTATCTGTGGAAGAAAGGCCAACTTAGGAGAAACTGGAAGGAGCGCTGGTTCACGCTGAGACCGAGCAACTTGTCCTACTACACTGGGGAAGACCGCAAGGAGTGCCAGGGCAAAATCACTCTGGATGGGAACTGCTGTGTGGAGGTAAACTATCTTTCAATACCATTACTTTTTGCGCATGTTTTCCACATAAGACAATAAACTTGGCTCCCAATCTAAAGGGTGGTGACCCAATAATAATCATAATACATTTTACTGTATGTATAGATACCTTTCAGGAGCAGAGAGGTTGCGGTCCTAGGTTGTGGAGAGGAGAAGGAATCAGTGTTATTTTACACAAAGCCAGTGAAGTTTCTAACTTATGGGAGTGATGTGATATACGGAGGATGTCCAGTTTTTATTGTAGCGTCAGTGGTAGAATAGTAATCAAGACTGGATGTTGAGGAGGATGGCAGAGCTACAGTATGTTGTGTGAAAGATGGAGGGAGGGAGTTGATTGGTTGGTTGCAAAAATTCAAATATGCAAACAAGTGATGTTACTGACTATCTTCAATGTATAATGTACTGCAGTACTTAAGAGGATGGCACAACAGCATGGCATAACATGCATGGAGCGCAGGACCGTGAACTGGACACTAGTAAGAAGAAAAACAACATTTTATCAGAGATTTTTTGGGGGTTTGTTTAAGTATTTCATTGCCAGCAGATAGTGGATAAATCAGGGGTGCTCACATGTTTTCAGCCTGCCAGCTACTTCTAAAATGACCAAGTCCCAAAGATCTACCTTCTACCATAAACCTAGAGAATATACAGTGGTGTGAAAAAGTGTTTGCCCCCTTCCTGATTTATTTATTTTTTCTTCAGATGTTTCAGATCATCAAACAAATTTAAGTCAATGACAACACAACTGAACACAAAATGCAGTTTTTAAATGAAACTTAAGGGAGAAAAAAATCCAAACCTACATGGCCCTGTATGAAAAAGTAGCAAAAATGAGCAAAAATTGCACGTACACAAAAATCACAATCAATCTCAATCAATATTTTAATATCCACAACTTTCAGTGTCTGGATATTGACGAAAAAAAACTAAGAAATAACCCGTAAATACTCTGAAGATTCACATTGTGTGTCAATGCGGACGTTAGCTCATTTGCATGTACAATTCTTTGATTCTTAGCAACGTTGTGTGTGGAATAGGCTATTTACGTTTAATGAGGTGTTACGTTTTGTTGGAGTTGAAAGTACAATTTTTGGATGCAGCAAAATGCGTTTGGTGCACAATGAGGTGTTATACTTCGAATCACGTCAGCTGAAATGTAAGTTCCACCGTTTGGTATTATTTATTTCATCGTCTTTATTACAATCTTTTTCATGTCACAAAATGACAATGCACAAACGGGCTGAAATTGACATCAGATCGTGTTTTATACACAACAGGCGTGAAGAAAGTATTCGATCTTGTAGCACACGACACACACAGCCAGCGGGTGCACACTTGCTAGCGCCCCACCAATCCCCACAGGGACAAAGAGACTGAATGGCTGATAGGAGTGTCCACTCATTCTGCTCATTACGGCGTACAACCAGCGCACCCAGGTATGAGACAGATGCACAGACTGAAATTTCTTGGCGTCCAGACCGTTTGGCAGCGAGCGAGGCGGAAAACAAACATGCATGCACATGTCAATATATCAAGGCCAGCAACATTATCGACTTCATTTTTATTTATTGTGCAATTAATAGATTTATTATCATGACAGGCCTAGAAGAATGTAATGCTAGCAGCACATTCAAATGTAACCGGTTGCATACGGTCCCTTTTAAGTTAATTATTTCTTATACTTTCCGTGAAACAGGTGTACATCAACTTGACGAACAGTCCACTATTTGTGGCATGGATAAACATACAGTACATGTGTGAGTCTTTGACTATATACAGTATGTCAAGGCATGTCTGTCCAACTTTACTCACATTTCAGTCTGCTGAGAGCATTCTATGAATAGATTCCCTGGTATAGACAAATTTATGATATCACCTTGGAACGCCTCACTTCCAAGATTGACAACAGACTGATGGAATTGAAGGATTTAAGCGCATGTATCCTGCGGCCCACGGGCCGCAATTTTTGTATCTCCCTACTTGACATCAAAATTTTGTGTAAGTACAGCCCCTTGCTCACTGGGGAGATGGTGAGACGCACTTTCGCTTGGTTAAAGGAGGGCAGCTCTTTGATTGGGCAAGCAATAACCAGCACTGAACTTGCAGTGAGTATTGGCTGCGTGGTGGACTGGGCCGACCATACATTCGCCCCGCACACCATGAAGTCTCACTCCAAGGTTTTCTCACAAGTTGACAGCCCTGCGTAAACACGTTACGATTCCTCAACGCAGAAAAAAAATCCTTGATTTTTTTGTAATCGAGGTACTCAAATTACTTGTTTCATTCCTAATCATTTTAGAGGCAGCCTACTGTTCTGAAGGCTTCGGAACAAAAGTATAATGACTACATCAGAAGATGCAGTCCACTCATTACCAAGAAAATAGGAAGGCCAGGCTGAAATTAGCCAAAAAAAAGTACAGAGATGAGCCTCAGAAATTCATCAGTCCATAAAACTTTTGTCTCTTTTGAATTTTTTAGGCTCGTCTGTGTAGTTTTTGGCAAATTCCAGCCTGGCCTTCCTATTCTTCTTGCGAATTAGTGGATTGCATCTTCTGGTGTAACTTTTGTTCATGAAGTCTTAGTAGATAGTAGATAGTGATACATTCACTCCTGTCCTATGCAGGTTGTTGCGGATGTCACTTAGAGTTGTTTTAGGGCAGAGGTGTCAAACGCAATCACACAGAGGGCCAAAACTCAAAGCCCACTTTAGGTTGCGCGTCGAACTGGACACTCCCCGTTGATTGTGGTCGATCGACCACCTTCTTGTCATCCTCTCAACATCCGGGCAAAAGGTATACAATATTTGATATCAACACAAAAACATCACAGTCTGTGAGATGTGTGACTAGGAAGGTTACAATTCCTTGTAAACTGTGTAATGGACAGATTACCCGTTTCCTAGCATGCTTTCATGTATTTAAAATGATCACTTTTGACGGTCTTATGCCTCTTTAAGGTGTTGTTTTGTACAGATTCCAGCACTATTGTTTGATGTCCGCAATGTGGGTCACCTCAATGTTTTTTGCTGGACAAAATTGCAGTGCGAGCCTCATTTTAACACATATGTTTTAGGGTCTTTCTTTACAGCTCTCAGAATGTTACTGTCATCACCTTCCGATGTTTTCTTTGGTTTAACTGTTTGATGTCTGTTACTTAATACATCAGTTTCTTTCTTCTTCAGGACTTTCCAAATGGTTGCACTGGCTATGTTTGTGCAATGGTTCTGAGTGATTTTGTGTCTTCTGTCAGATTCACAATTGCTTGTTTTTCACCCTTGATAGCTCTCTGGAAATAAATGAAACCATAACCAATAGGACATCATATCTGCCATAATGTTTTGCATGATTAGTAATGTTGTATCTCTTGTTAAAAGGTGCTACCAGACCGTGATGGCAAACGATGTATGTTTTGTCTAAAAACCTTCTCCAAAACTTATGAGATGAGTGCCTCAGACACCAAACAGAGACAAGAATGGACAACAGGTCAGAAGAAATCAAATGGTCAATCTTAAGGTTGTTAAAAAAAGACTTACACCATATCTTCCCACAGCCATTCAGACAGCTTTCAGGCTGCATGTGGAGGGGAAGAAGTCCCTCCACAAGGATTTGAAGCTGAAGAGGCGTGAGCAGCGGGAGCAGTGTGAGAAGAGAAGGCAGGCCAAGGAGGAGGAGCTGCAGAGACTGCGGGCTCTTCAGGAGGAACGTGAGCGTAAGCTGGCGGAGCTGGAGCTCCTGAGGGAGGCACAGAAGCAGGCCCAGATCCTTCTGGAGCAGGATGAAGAGAGGAGGAGGCAGCAGCATGAGCAGCTCCAGCAGGCCTTGGAGGTCCAGCTGCGTGAGGCTGAGGAGGTGAGAGTAGAGGTTAAAACAATATATGTGAAAAAGAGCTGACTTTGCATTGGTTGTGTCTCAAGGCGCGAGTCAGCATGCAGGCAGAGATGGCGCTAAAAGAGGAGGAAGCAGAAAGGCAGAGGAAGAGGATCCACGAGCTGGAGGAGATGCAGAAACGATTGGAGGAGGCGCTGCAGCAGGAGATTAAAGCCAGGCTGGATGAGGAGGCTTTCCGCTACACTCAAGCTGGGTAAAGTTTCATTTGATAGACTGCAGAAACCCTTAACCCAATTCATTTTGAAACAGAAAATTATGAATTCATTGAAAATGCCAGTCAGCAGACGTCTTGGTACAACACAAAGTTGTCCATTTTGTGTAAACTGTCACTGCTGACATGTTTGCTTGTTAAGATGACAGGAGTTCATGTTGCGTTATCTTCCTGAGGAAGCGGAGCTGCTAACAGAGGAAGTGGCCATCATTCAAATCTTTTGTGACGCTGTTTGTGTGCTCAGCCAATGATGCAGTGATAACACACAAAGACCTGAATCAGTCCCTTATCTGAAATTTCTCAGAGCTCTATCTTTACTCTCAATCATGTACCCTAGGAAAAAAGATTATTTTGCATGTTTTCTGCTGGGTGCAGCTTACTTGCTGAGGAAGAGGAGAAAATGAAGGCGCTGATGAACCTACAGGAGGAGCAGGAAGAATATATCCTGAAGACACAGAGGGAGAAGCAGGAGTTGAAGCAGGAAATGGAGGCCAAGTCACGGGCCCTAGAGGAGGCGCAGAGGCAATTGGAGGAGGTTCGGGCAAACCGGCACAGGGTGGACCAGGATGTGGTGGTAAGCAAAAAATAAATCAATAAATAAAATGCAGTTGGCTAAACAAGAATAACATTAAAGCAATATAAAAGATTGAAAATGATTTTCATAGTACCCTGGCTTGTAATGATGTAGGGATAAGACTGGTTTCTCTCTCACTGATATACATAACTCACTGGAGTGACTTGTGATTTTAGTGGACCAGCCTGGACACCTCCTGTGTTGTGTAATACTACAATCCGTGCTTATGTTACTGTTCAGAGTTGTGTGAAATTGTGTGTCAAACAAGAGATGATTTAGCTTTAGATTTTGAACATACTGTAAATATTTTTAAATGTATGTAAAAAAAAAAAATTACAGTTGTTAATTACAAAAATGATTTTGCGAAGTTTATACTTTAAGCATTTACAATGTACAAAAACTGGTAAGTACAGTTAAAAATAATGAAAATACATTTCAACTTTGACCCTCTGATAGGCTGCCCAAAGGAAACTTCGACAAGCGAGCACCAACGTGAAACACTGGAATGTCCAGATGAACAGACTGATGCGACCCATTGGACCTGGCGGTAGGTTTCCCACAATGCATTTCAGCATGTAATGCAATCTGGAGATCGGGAAGACCTGGGTTCGATTCTCCCTTGGGCATTTCTGTGTGGCGTTTGCATGTTCTCCTCGTGTGTGCGTGGGTTTTCTCCGGGTACTCCGGTTTCCTCCCACATTCCAAAAACATGCATGTTAGGTTAATTGGTGACTCTAAATTGTCCATAGGTATGAATGTGAGTGTGAATGGTTGTTTGTCTACATGTGCCCTGCGATTGGCTGGCGACCAGTCCAGGGTGTACCCCCGCCTCATGCCCGAAGTCAGCTGGGATAGGCATGCCCCCGCGACCCTAAAGAGGAGAAGCAGTATAGAAAATGGATGGATGGAAAATGTGTGACCAGTCCAGTGTGTACCCCGCCAGTGAGATAGGATGGGCTCCAGCATACCTGCAAACCTAGTGAGGACCAGCCGTATAGAAAATGGATGTATTTTTTCGTAGTTATTAATATATTTGTTTTCTGGATAAATAAATCTGGATATGTTGTAGTTTGATAAACAACTGTGTTGCCTTGTTGGATGACCATCGGAAGAAAGGAATGTTTTGTGTATCATTTGCAAGATAAATTATGTCACTACACATCGCCGTATATGTACATTTTTACTCACCTTAGAGTGTCATTATTTCATGCCGAGGTTATAAACGTTGCATTCTGTGTCCTTGTCTCTAGAAAAAAGATCTTTCTTGGGAAGCTCCTTGTCATCTTTCCAGATTCCAACCCAGAGAGACCCAGGACTGCGTCTCAGAAGGATATCCGGTGCGGAGGATCGAGACGACGAGTGCAAAGAAAATGTCAATGACAGACCTGGGTGTGAATTAGAGAGACACAGCTCCCACGCTTCTAATGGAAACATGGACATCCCCTAAATGCATGACTCATACAAGACAGTGGCATTTTCAATTTTAATGTGCTGTAAAACTGAAGTAACAGTACTACAATGTTCATCAATCGTAAAATATACTGACCTCTTTTTTTTTTTTTTAAAGGCTTTAAACATGTTTGAATTCTAAACTGCATTTGAATTATTAATCATTCATCTGCTTGACTGTGTGGGACCTGTTCTGGACACAGATAGACAAATGATGCAATGTAACTGTGATGTAAAAATGCTGATACTGTATGTACACACATTAAAGCCAATTATGCTCATCAACCGTGAATATTGAATCTAGGGGTCATGTACAAATATTAATTATTTGGATTTCCACTTCCATCATATACTGTAAAATATGATAAATGTTATGACATGTGTGCAACAGTCCAATTAGTTTTCAGTAAAATGGATACATCAGAATCTTGAAACAGTGGAACAAACGGAAGCCCATGTTGTGTTTTGCAAGAGCCAAATCCATATAATAATCAATGGCGGAGCCAGCGATTCTTCATTGGGGTGGCCAAGTTGAGACCATTACTCAAATAGGGGTGGCAATAAGTTGATACCTGAAATGTCTAGATGGCCAGTGGAGTGCCCGGAGAGTGACCAGGGGTGGCCATGGCCACCTCTGTCCACCGTGTAGCCCCACCACTGATAATAATAGTTGGATTAGTCTAAAATATCTTATTGGATCATCTATATCTTTGAAAAGCATCCAGCGTGACACCATGTTACTTTAATGAACAGTTATATTCAAGGGCATAATTTATAATCAATAATCAATTCACACACAAATCCAAGATTATGATTATGATTGACAATATAAAACTATCATTATTATGAAGTTTTTATTTTTATGTAATTCATTTCATTTGCAAGTAACAAAATGTAACATTTAAAAAAAATAAGTGTTAACTTAGCCGTGCACTTTTATAAAATATTAAAGCCAAAGTTACACTTTTGAGTATGTTGTCATATGCGTGCCGCCATCACATGAGCATATATGCATGTATAAATAAATGACAGCACAATCAAAAACCAATCAATCATACAATATTACCATAGATGATAATGGATTCAGGGCAGTCCCGCACATTGTTTAATTAAGAAGATTTATACGCTCCTTTTGGCTGTCGTGCAAACTGGAGAATGAACAGATGGTCATCCATCTTTTTTGTAGTTTAGTGGAGTAGCCACACAATACCAACATTAATCATGCTGTATCAAACTAATGGTTCTATTCATTAGGGATCCAAATGAGTACTGCAACATGTTTCGTGTATCGATTGTTTGTGATACTGTCTATCATCCGGAGACAAAAAAGAAAAATAGCTGTGGTTTTTTTTTTTTTTACATTAAATCATTGTCATAAGCAGAAACAATATGCCACAATTTTCTTTTTGTCAGAAAATGTGTTTATTTATTCATCTAATGCTCACAGAATAATTATTTCATCCATCTACTGTTTTGATGAGAGGACTTTTTAAAAATAAAACAAATAAAAATTATTTACATTGTAAAGCAGTTTCACAATTCCATTTTTACACTTACATTAACATTGAGCATGAAAAAAACATTGAAAATTTGCTTGAACTTGAACTTTTCGTGGTTTTGGCATTTTTGTACCTGTTTGTATTTTGATACCACAAGAAGCAGTTTTTCTTCTCGGTTACACACATTTATCATTTTATATGAATAAGCAGTAGCACAGTACTAAATCCCCATGTCCACAACAGAGAACAATGGCAAAATTAAAATACCCATGTATGTTCCCAAAACCACCAAAAATCATTAATAAAACACCTGTGTTTCTTTAAAAAAAAACCCCACAAATTTCTATCTTTAAAAACACAATAACTGGATACATTTAATAACTTACGACCAGTCCAGGGTGTACCCCGCCTCTCGCCCAAAGTTAGCTGGGATAGGCTCCAGCATAACCCCGCGACCCTAGAGTGTGGAGAAGCGTCATAGAAAATCCATGGATGGATGGATGGCTGTAATAACTTACTTCTCTTGTGCCCATAAAACATGCTGGCAGCAATTTTGGGAAGACAGATCTACAATTTGATAGGACAAACCCCAACATGTCACTATCACTGCAAAGCCCAGGATGTCCTCTCTACATTACAACAGTTGTTTTGCATTTGAAATAATGCTGTGAAACGTCTCTTACAGACAAGAAGAATGCATTGGTGTATCTTAGGAAGATATCAGACATATTAAATTTTGCATCTTCGTATATTTGTGGCATGACTGTGTGTTATTTGCCGGATTGTTGTTAGAATGGCAGCAGTGTCCTGACATATGACGTCACGTGGTAGGCGGGACTCAAACATGGGGGTGAAGCAAAGCAAAGCTGGGAACAACAAGAAGACAGTCAGTGAGGGATTATCGTTAAACTCCTTTGACCCACACGGACGAAATGCTTACCTTTGAAGCTGTGCCTGTCGTCTTCCCCCTTCGCACTCTGCTTGTTCGCTCACTGTGGACGTTTTCCGCACGAAGGCCCGAGCCAATGTTGAGTTTGTGCTAGCCGTGTGACGTTAGCTTGTGCGGCTAGCTGGCGACTTAAAACAACTTGTCAACAGGCGATCGATCGGCGGTGCAAGTCGGGGACGGTTTTCGTCACTTGTTCGTCACACCCCGGGTAAACTTTGCAGGCGCGTCCACTGCTTGTGAACCTGCAGCACTTTAGAGAGAGGTAAGTGGCATTGGTGTGTCATCGGTGGAGGTTTTTTAAAAGGCACACACACACACACGCATACACCGGAATGTGGGTCAGCCACGCTAACATGGTTGTGTCCATTAAGGTTAGGAGCTAACTAGCTCAGTTAGCATGCCGTATAATAGTCCCTAGTCGCTCTGTTGACAGACCTCTAAACCCCTCATACTGCTTGAACAATTGTTTATATTTTGCTTGCAATGGCTTTAACTTCTCTTTAAGTTCTTCATCTCGAAACATTGTACTAAGCAGATAATAAGACATATTGAAATTAATGTTAGCATGTATTTCTAACGAGCAGTCCTTCAAATTCAGTGTTTGGAAGGAACCAGCCTGTACATCATATATCATTCTAAACAAAATTTGCTGTAAAATGGCACTGAGGCTGTTTGGTCAGAGCCTCTGGGAATTATTGTCCCCCACCCACTCCTCCTTTGCCCCCACCCCACTCCACCTGCGATCAACACAGCGCAGTGTGTACATAGTGCATGCACCCTGTCCCTTGGTACACTGTGCACACAATATTACAGGCCCTACACCCTGTCAGAGACAGCATTTACATTGTTTTTAAGGGAGCAGAGAACACACACAACTTTCCAGGATTCCCCCTTGTGCTTTCCTTCCTCGGAGGCTTGCTGGGACTCATTCCGTTTTTTGCATCTTGTTTGGTAACTCTATATGTAATATATCTGTGGTTGTAGTAATGGTCACTAGCATTAATGAAGAGGGCTGGAACTAACATTTCTGGTTTGTTTTTGGAATCAGCAGTTAGCAGCTGACTATCTGGAAAATGGAGGCCAACAATAAGGTTGTAATATTAAGATGATGAGGATAAAATTGTTATGTTACGATAATCAAGCCTTGATATTCAGCGGGGGGGAAAAGCAACCAAAAACAATCTTAATAATCAGTAAATAAAGCTGAAAGATCACTTGTGTAAAGTTATAATAGCAAGGAGAAAAAATGTAATACAGTAGAACCTCTGTTAGCGTCCGCCCTGGTTAGTGTCTTTTTGATATAACGTTGACATTTTTTTCCCGGTTTACGTACATTTTCCGATTAGCGTACAGTACAGCACACATTTTGTCGTAATTTTAATACACTGCGCAATTCCAACTGTGTTCTCAATGGCTACGTTTACATGCAGTTAAATAACCCTACTGTATCATAACCAGAATATTAGTACTAACACGGTTGCACATGGACATGTAAACACCAATAACTCTTTTGAAAAACCAGAATATGCTCATATTCCGTTTTTTAAAAACCCAAATATTACCCCTGGGTTACTCCTTTTCTAACCCGAAAATCGTGTCATGTATACGCCTATCGGGATATCCCGATGAAAAGCAACATCGATTTGTGTTCTGCGCATGTTCTATTCGAAAGGAATCTTGTGTCTTTGGTAGGAACTACTTGTAAACATGGCGACACGCAAAACCCCACACGCAAGGAGGAAACAAGCCACCTCGTTAGCGTGGTGAAAGGCAGGAACATTATGTCTTTTATTGAGTTACGCAGAGGAGGGTTTGTACGAACGCATCTTAAAAAGTGTCCGGGAGCATTCTGGGGATATAGCATGGATGTGGATGGCACAGCTCCGGCTCCATTTCCTATTTCTTCACATTCCCACCTTCCATTAATGAAGAAAGTGAGACAGAACAGTGCCACTGGTGGTGGGTCAGTACCAGCACCAAAACACAAACAAAGGCGTTCATTATCCGCTGTGCCGGTGTTGTTGTTTTTGGAAACAGGAAGAAGAAGCGGAAATGACGCGCATTGCGTCATGACATTTTCCGTGCGTCGAGACGTTGTCCATTCGGAATTTTTTTTGGGGGGGGGGGGTCATGACGCGCATGTAAACAAATTACTCTGAATATTTCAGAAACCGGAATATTGACCTTAACCCAAATATTGACTGCATGTAAACATAGTCAATGTAGCCTGTCAATGATGTCATCAGCAGTTAACTTTCAGAAATGTTAAGACAAAACACATTTTTATAGTTTTACATGCATAAAACAATTCTAAATGCATATAAATGTTGAATGAAAGGAATAAATTAAAATTTAAGGTTAGTTTTACCTTCATTGACAACATGATTCTGGATTCAATTAATTCACCTGTTCTTCACCTTCTTTATCAAAATGCTGGCACTTGAAACTTTCTGTGGCATCATTTTGGGTTATTGAGGTGAGAAAACAAATGAAAGAAAACTATAATATTCAGAGAATGCATTTGAAATATCATCAGAAAAACGTTGTAATAAGGTTGTAATTTTACAACAAAAATGTAATAATATTATGAGAATAAAGTAACAATATTACAAAGTAAAACGAGAAAATATTTTAAATCGAAAGCCGTAATAAGACTTGTCAAGTTGCAATTATGTTTAAGTTTCACAAACAATTAAATAAAGTGTTTTGTCACATCAATGCCATCATAAGAATGAGCAGTTTAATGTCATTGTGTAGTGTTTGTTCCTGACAAATAACTACTTTGACTGAAATCTCCTATTTTATTATTCCATTTGTGTCCAGTGGGCTATGATGGCAACGTGACAGGAGCTTCGTCAGCTTCAACAGGAACCATGGAAGGGTTACAGCAAACTGCTACAGAGCAGCACAACAGGGTCAACGGCTACTGTCAGCCAAATTCCCCCCAGGATACGGCTGATGTTAGGTGGCTGGCACCAGAGGTGGAGTCCAGGGGTTCAGACAGCTGCGGGGCTGCGAGTGTGTCTGATCACACGGACCTAGAAGACTTGAAAGCCAGGGAGAGTGAAGATGGGGAGGACAAGGAAGAACAGGAGGACTCATCTGGTCAGAGGGGGGACCAGGAGAGAAAAGAAAGTCCAGATGAAGAAAACAATCACAGCAGTGCAGCATCCAGCTACACTGGTGAGGCCTTTATTTCCTCAAGCTCTTGTTACATTCTGGTGGCTATGCTGAGCCATGCTATTCATGCTTTTTGTTTAAGCAGACCTTTCCCACACGCCATCGCCCTCGCTGTCAGAGCAGCTGCGTCTGGTTCGAGAAGACAGCGCAGCCTCTGGCATTAGCGTGGAGTGTAAGGTCTGTGGGGACAAGGCCTCTGGCTTCCACTATGGTGTACATGCCTGTGAGGGTTGTAAGGTAATGGGTGTAGTTTACCACAAATCTCAGTACAGTACAAGTTCTGCTGTGTGTCCCATAGACCTTACCATATGATTGTTATTTGTTTTAACCAGGGCTTTTTCCGACGAACTGTGCGGATGAAATTGGAATATGAGCGCTGCGAGCGTTCCTGCAAGATTCAGAAGAAGAATCGCAACAAGTGCCAATATTGTCGTTTCCAGAAGTGCCTGTCTTTGGGAATGTCTCATGATGGTGAGTAACAAATGTCTTCTCTACTCTCACTGTCTCACACACGCCTGCTCAGATGCTGCACTTTGTTTTGCACTAGTTTGCATACCATCGTTGATATTAGGGCTTGGAGATATGGACCAAAGCTCATATCCCGATATATTTAGGTTGAATATCGATATATGATATATATCCTGATATTTTTTTCACAAAGCAAGTTTAGACAAAGTCAAAGCCAAATATGAGTGTAAAGTTGTTTTATTAATATTAAAAAAAATCTTAGAAAAATAGCCACTATAATAAAACATTCTCTTTTTTAAATAAATATAGAAACAGTAATCTTCAGTTTATCACAAACCTTTAGCAATGCTCGAATCCTCAGCTAAGACCAAAAGCCCAAAAGAACAAAATATGAAAAAAAAGTGCCCCGTTTAAGAGGAAATTTTTAAATGTCAGCAGCAACTCAAAAATGCTTTACTTTGAACAGTATTATATTTTTTTAGGCAAACATTTTTAAAAGACATTAGCATGTCCTTCTTCCTACGATGGTTTTGTGCCAGGAACACCAACCTGTCAAGTGGCTTAGCAAGTCCATTGTTTTTAGAAGGTTTTTAAATCTGTTTTTTCCCCCCTTGCAACGGAGACTGTATCTTTAGTAATGTGATAGGACACCGCTGTAGTAATAGCACACCACTCTGCACTTTTTCATTCATGAGGAACAGCAGAAAAAAAGTTTGTTTCTACCTGCTTCCGTTCTTTAGTAATCAGCAGTAGAACATAGGTAAGATTCAGGAAAATATCACTTCGCAACAAGAAAAGGGAGAAAAACAGATTTTGTGAAATTATATAATTTTTAAGCAGATTTTAAGGATATCTTTCACTTTGACACAATTTTTTGGCATTTGTGACAGCTCAGATATCTCAACAACCATACCACAACATAAACAATACAAAAAAGGTTTTACATCAAAATAGCCATTTATTTACAAATATAACACCATGAACTATTTACAATTTTACATTTGGGACTAAACTGTGCGTGCGCGTGTGCATGCGTTAAAATTTCCCTATAATGCATAACCTTCCGTACACTGCAGTCCTCCATGCTCTTCCACTTTCTCCTTCCTGTCGAGTGTGTTTTCACATGCAAACTGAGCTCTTATCAAATGCACATCTGCCACTTTCTGACCATTTTTATGGCTTAAAACTGCTCTTTTACTGTGCAGTTGCTTCATCACCTATTTTTGCCTCTTGCACAAAAAAACCTAAAAGACGTATAATTTTTTGGTATTGAATGAGTTAATAATATCGATATATCTCCCAGCCCTAGTTGATACCCTCCTCCTGCAAATGACAGAATTTTGTTCATCATTCATTGAGAAATTTTAAAAATGTCGCTGTTGCAATGTCAGCAAGTGAAAGAAATTACTTTTTCATGCCAGAATTTCCTTGCCGACAGCACAAAGTTTACATTTTCTACTTGATCCTGCAAACAAACTGTGACGAAAATATTCCTGTATGGTGTTACAAATTCAATAATCTAATTCAATAATCTAATTACCAGATTAACCTAAATAAAAGACTTAGATGGTATTTATGCCCCCTAGAGAAAAGTCTACAAATACATATTCGGAGTCTAGATATTTGTACATTCTAAACAACAGGTCCTGCCCCAAGTGAGTCAGAGTTTTCTTCTTGTCACTCTCTCACACACACACGCACACACACACACACACACACACACACACTAGTGACCTGACAATTTTGAGCAGATTTTGGCTGTTATAGCCTGTGGTCTTAAACTTTTGATTAGGTGATAAACAGCCTATTTCAGTTTAATTGTTGTTTTCAATAAATTACTTTTTCAAAGTGCTTTTTGTCTCTCTCCACCTTCCTGCTTTTGCATATTGTAGTTCTACTTAAAACCTCATTAAGATCCAAATGTGCAAAATGCAAATTCTAGCAATTTTTCAACTGGTCTTAGGACTTTGATCAGAGTGTATTTCAGGGGAGTCTTTAAAAAGGACTTTTAATCATGGCTTTTCCACACTTCTAGAATAAAATGCGTGTGTTTATCTGTGTTTTTGCTCAGCAATCAGATATGGTCGCATGCCTGAGGCGGAGAGGAAGAAGCTGGTGGCCGGCCTGCTTGCAGAGGAGGTAAATCCCGGCAAAGCGGGGGGCTCAGACTTGAAAACTTTGGCCAAACAAGTCAACACAGCATACTTGAAGAACCTCAGTATGACCAAGAAGAGGGCCCGCAGCATCCTTATGGGAAAAACCAGCAGCACCTCGGTACTTTCTCTTATTTTGCTGGCCATTTACCAAACATTTCATTTTACACTGTCGCACAAAAGTGCGTACACCCCTCACATTTCAGCAAGCATTTGATCATATCTTCTCCTACTAATAATATCATTAGAATGCTATAAAATACTAAATTGAAATGAAACTTGCATGTATTTTACAATAGGGGGTGTCACTAGACAGACCATTACCTACAATCGCGGTGCTAACACACAAAAACAAACGATGGACAACTCCTGTACGACTGAGAGCCTACACAGACACACAAAAACACACAAAAACAAAGACAGCACAACGTGTAACAGTTAAGTAAACACACATATGACAATTACTACTATCGGGAATAATAAACAACTCTGAACACATAACTTTAGCAACTTTTTACAAACCAAGTGCCACAATGCATGCTGGGTGCCGACCTTACTCCCAAATATGGTTGTGACAAAATATCTATATATCCAACTATCGTGATATTGAACCCTACTATGGATTATTGATATCTTTCGCTGTGTAACGTTTTTTTTTAATTATTATGGGCCTGCAAGCAAAGCGCACACACTACTATTGCAATTGTATTCTTTATTATTCACTTATATCTTATTCTGCTACCATTAATGCTGGATGAACTGTCCACCGAACCCCTGAACCCCCTGGTGTTCAGTCAGGAGATGTGTGTTTAGTTTCTGTTTTACATTGTCGTGCTGCTCAACCATACTGGTCGTTCTCTGTCTCTTTCTGGTGACTCCGTCACTAGTACACTAAATATTTATTTTTGTTATGCTTCTACTTTATAACGTTGATTTACTTGAGAGACATGAGCTGTTGTCATTTCTAAATGAGTTTAAAATAGCTTTACTGTTTGTCAGACACCTAAACCAAAATCCTATTTACACTTACCGTAAATTCCAGTGTATAAGCCGCACCTACTAAATTTAGAGGAAAAAACAGATTTGTACATCTATAAGCTGCACCGAACTATAAGCCGCACATGTCCACGTCATAAAATGGCATATGCACAAGTCCGTGAGGACCAGGCCGCTCTTTATTTGACAGGAGCCAACCACGGTCTATCAAAACCTCACAACCAGCTTGTCAGCCCATTGGAAATTGCAGGCGCTCATAACTCAATATAACAGTCTGACTCACATCTTAGAAAGAATGATAAACTCATCACACAGCAACTTAACACTCAAAATGTAGCTAGGAAATATACAAGTACCATTTAACGTTTTCCCATAATGCATTGCGCCCAAGCAAATAATTGGAGGACAAGCGGCCTACAAGATGGATGGATAGATGGATGGTGCTGCCTCTGTCCACCAGAGGGAGCCAGAGGAGCTCAGAGCCCAGAGTGGCTGACATCATTGCAGCGCCTCGGCAGGCACCAATGAATGCTTTCCTGGGACGCAATGCATTATAGGGAAATGTTAAATAGTTTTTTTTTATTTGATTTTAAACTCGTATTGGTACTTGTGCTGTATATTTCCTAGCTACCTTTTAAGTGTTAAGTTCCTGTGTGATGAGTTTAGCGTTCTTTGTATGATGACACCGTGAGTCAGACTGTTATAGTAATGACCTCCTGTGAGGCCTATTCCCAATACTTGATGCGGCGTAGCCTCACCCAGGCTCTACCTCCAGGGACCCCCAGGTAAATTGAGTTTGAGACCCCGGGTCTATAGTGTCAATACTGTTATATAGCAATGCCTTAATCCCCTTGGGTGTGGAATTCACGAGCGCTGCACCGGTTGTTACAGAAATCCTCTTCCAATCCTGTTAGACACCCTGCACACCTGAACCTTCCTTCAGCTTGAGGATGCCTCACAGGTGCTCAGTTGTCTTAAGTTCGGGAGATATACTTGCCCACTCAATCAGCTTCACCTTCAGCCTCCTCTTCCAGTTAAAAAAAAAAAAAAAAAAGCCTGGAGCCGCAAAACATTACACAGTTCATAAACTTGTAAAAATTGTAATCTTTTTTAAAAATATTACCTACAACAACACAATTCAACACACAGAAGCGCAGCGTGCATGTGTGGGCCTACTCTGAAATAATTTAAACACTCAACTCTAAGCCTTGGTTCCATTATTTGTGTAAATTTAAAACAAAATGTAGCCAACTTTAACATAAAAAAGCCCATCAGAGTTCACATTTTTGCATATCAGTGTTTGCGCAATGCCGTTTATACCTGTGCTGAACTGTCATCAATGAGCATTCTGTTGGTCTTGTCCTTGACTGTCTTTGCAGAGTGGGATTCTTTCATTTTCTGAATAAGTTCCTGATTATTTTTTAATTTGGAGAACAAATGCTCTGATATTTTTATGAACGATTCTTTCATGTATTCTCCATCTGTGAACACCTTGTCCCTCCTTACGATCACATGTGCAGCGGTGTTGCCAACTTGGCAATTTTCACTTTACTGTAAAGCTGGCAACTCTCCAGACTTACAAACTGACTTATTTTCTCAAAAGCGACTAGCAACAAATGTAAGGACTTTTCCTGACATCTTCGGGAGACTTTTCTAGTGTTAGGAGAGGTAAAAGTGAAAGCAAATGTTCTGCGCTTACTGCCGAGAGGTACGCCCCGCCTCACAGCAGTCACAAGCGATGAGTGCACAGTCAGCTCCCGCGGCTATCTGCCTCTCCCAGAGTCACCACCTTGGCAATTAGCAAATAGCTACAGCGCGCTTCTCATTAATTACATAGTTTTGTTTTACTGCGCAGTAACTTGCTTCAGACTCAACTCCAAACTCCCTCACCTTTTTTTTTCTCCATTGCAGTGAAACTCACTGCATACACTAGCCTACCTCCCCCTCCCTTGCTCATCCAATCAGCAGTTCGGCAGTCATAACTCAGTATAGATACATTCACGGACTTGCGGTGAGTCGGACATTTCACATTCTTTTTGAAAATGCACATTTCCCCTACTTCGGTGTTAAAAAAAAACACCGCACTGGGCCAAGGGAGGCAGGGGTTTCCAACCCGTTCTATGGGAAGATAAGCTGTTATAACAATGGCTGAAATGTGAGGGGTGCACTAATGTTTGTCAGATACTGCGTGTACTCTGTTACCTTAAGAGTCACACTCTTGTCTGCCATTAGCCATTTGTGATCTATGATGTGGACACACTCTGGAAGGCTGAAAGTGGTTTGGTATGGAGCCAGTTACTTCCAGGCGCTCCCCTGGCCAAGGAGATAGGGGTCCATGTGTTTTACCGCTGCCAGTGCACCACAGTGGAGACGGTGCGAGAGCTCACCGAGTTTGCCAAGAGCATTCCAGGGTTTGTCGACCTCTACCTTAATGACCAGGTAAGTCGCCCTCATCTCAATTTGCTCCATGCTGCTATTGACTACGGCCTTAGAGAAAGTATGCCTGTGAATATTGTCGTTTTTCCAAGTCATTGTATTCTCAGGGCTTTGAATCGGTCTCAACTGTACTGTTCAGCTTGTCTTAGAAGACCTCAGTGGAAGAAATTGCTGTGTGCATGTGTGCTTCTCTGTAGGTGACGTTGCTGAAGTATGGCGTACACGAGGCTATTTTTGCGATGCTGCCATCTCTCATGAACAAAGATGGACTCTTGGTGGCCAACGGTAAAGGCTTTGTGACCAGGGAGTTCCTGCGCAGCTTAAGAAAGCCTTTCAATGAAATCATGGAGCCCAAGTTTGAGTTTGCTGTCAAGTTTAACGCTTTGGAGCTGGATGACAGTGACCTGGCCCTCTTTGTTGCTGCCATTATCCTCTGTGGAGGTGAGGGAGAAGCAACTCCTCATCTCAAATATTTGATTGACATGTTTGCTCAACCGTGGCTCATGTCTCTCCAGATCGCCCTGGTTTGATGAACGTCAAGCAGGTGGAGCAGAGTCAGGATAACATCCTCCAGGCCTTGGACCTCCACCTGCAAGCAAACCACTCTGACTGTGTCTACCTCTTCCCCAAGCTGCTGCAGAAGATGGCTGACCTGCGCCAGCTTGTTACTGAGAATGCTCAGCTTGTCCAAAAGATCAAAAAGACTGAATCAGAAACCTCGCTCCACCCTCTTCTGCAGGAGATCTACAAAGACATGTATTAGGCGCACACACTGCTTTTAGCAATACTGTTACAGACTGAATACACACTTATAACAATACACTGTGTTCAGTACAAACACTGTTCCATGTAAGGTCATGTGCAGATGTTGCCAAGTCAAATGTCGTCATCACCAAGTGTCATTTGTGCATGTGTGATGAGCATCTGGAATGATTTGCTGCAAGTCCCTCTTTTCCACAAAGGTCACATAACTGTGAGAATGGTATGTTTTCTTACCGAAGCTGCTCCCGTTTCAACCCGAGAGCATTGCTGAGCCAATAGCAGTGTTTTTAAGAGAGCTTCTCTCTCACCCGGCTCAGCGGTTTGTTGGAAATGGGAAACATTTCATGTTACATATAAAGTGCTGCTGAGGTGAGCCATCCGTTTGGATATTGACAGGCCTCAGTTTTTGGTCAAAGTTAAATATGCACAGGTTGCTTTTTGTTTACATCATCATCATCAATCAGTGACCTCTATCTTTGCCACAAACTTGACAGGCTACAGCTGCATAGAGCTCCCTTAAATGCGGCTCTGTGTGCAATAACATCCATTTGTCAATGGACATTCAAGTTATGTAGGTTTTATTTCAAAGCCATCCACTCACTCTCATGCAAAACTAACTGCTTCACCCATTCTGTTTGTAAAGGAGGCACTATACACACACGACTCTCTCAAGTACAAGGGACAGTCCTTGTGTTTAGATAGAAATGCAAATTATTACAAGCTGACATTTTCTGTTTCTTTTTCTTAATTACTCTTTGTAATTATGCCGAATTATTTGTAATTGTTGATTATATTTGTGAAACATGAACAATCACATCATCTGTATTGGACTGTATGGTTTATTTCTATTTGGTTCACCAAATATACCATCAAGTATGCCAACCAACTTTTCCTTGGTGAGGAATTTCACACGTTGGTATATATGGCATATTATTTAGATTTTTACTTATGAAACCAGAGCAGTATTTCACAAACTGACTCTGCCTTAAGAGTCTCAGTTTTTTTGTACTTTGATTTGTCCTTCAGCTGTAATTTTGCAAGTGTTTCTCATTTGCTTTTGAGCTTTCTTTTCTTCATCCAAATGATCCACCCTCATTCATCTTAATCTACCTCTATTGTATGACAATATCCCACTCTCATCTCCACACTTGCCTTAATTCCTTCAAATGATTTCAAACATTTTCTTAATAGTGGCTGTTGTGGAAAAGATTATATATTCTAAGAAGGACAATATCTGAAATAAAGATGAAACAACTTGCAATTTATCTTTGTGAAGAGGTCAGATCCAGAGTGCTGAGTGGTCTGTATAGGTGTCTGGCAAAGAGTGGCTTTCCAACATAGACTGATGCAAATTCATGCAAATGAATTACATTGATTCAACATGACAAAAGTGATGACACCATGTGCTGCATGTTCCTGGCAAGAAGTAAAGGTATACTTTTGAGTAGGTGTCAAGCCCCCCACCTGGTTCACACCTTGCTAGTGGTCTATATGTATAAAGCTTGATCAGCTTGAGTTTACCAATTGCTTATCACACCTTTGGAGCAGCACCACTGCTTGAAAGTGAATTATTTTACATAGTAATACACCAGGGGCGGATCTAGCTTTTTCAAAAAGGGGGAGTGTGGCTGAGGCCGTAGGCCGAAGCGCTGGAAATGGAGTGGGGGTCTGGGGGCCCTCCCCCAAATAAATCTGGTGATATCTGAGGCCAATTTTATGTCCTTAATATCAAGAGTTTGTTGTTATTTTTATCCTTGGAATATATCGTTTAAGCCAAAACATTACGCTATTACTAATAGCGTAATGAGGGGTAAAATATCGTAATCATCACGGCGAAATCGTAATGGTTGGAATTTCTGGGTTGTCAATGTCAAAGTGTGCCGGCCGCTAGTCAGATTGACCGGCTATTCAGATAAAAAGGCCGTCTATTTCCCACTGGGACGCAATCCCTAGCAGAGTGTTTAATTACTTTCGCCTCATAAACCCTCCAGCCAAATGCCCAAACTGATATCAAGGATACATGCTGACCCTATCCTGCATGCCGGCAGCTTACCAACTACCACTACACAGTGCAGCATGTACTAAGCCATACACATGTACAGCTAGCCTAGAACAGTGTAGCATCCTCCTGGCCCAAAAAGCAGACCACAAAATATTCCCTGGGGCTCCCCTACCTTGCTCCCCCAGCCGGCCTAGCTCTGGGGTCAGTTGACTGACTGTGGCCTGGGGTGATCTGTCTTGGTACTAGTAGCAGTACTAATAAATCAACGTGTACCGGTTTAGACATACATGTACCTTCACTGGGACTGGGTGACTGAAATCCACTATGGTTTATCATTTTATTAGCTTTTATTGTGGCAAAAAAAATCGTGGGTGCCTCAAAACGGTACACCCCCACACACCCCTCTAAATCCGCGCCTGTACTGAGACACAAAAATCCGAACTAATTTACGATTATACATGTATGACCATCACTTATAAAGTGTCAATAGTGTAGTTTTCCATCACGGGACCAAGCAAGTTCCTGGCAAAAACCAAAGGGGGAAATTGGACCGGAAGTCGTTCACCCCTCTACCCGTCTATAATGTGGATTGTTTGTCATACTGTATATGCTCACCAAATGACTTGCAATGATCTTCAGAAATGTACAGAAATTATATCTCGTCCACAAACTGTTTATACCCCCTCAGTTATTCTTAATACAAAGAGTGCTGACATTGCTGTTGGTCATGAGGCTTTTCGATCGCACGTCCCAGGGTATTTTTAAAAGATAAAAGGTCATATGGCTAGATTGCAAATGGTGACGTTCAAAGGTGGACGTCACGTTTCTATTGGCTCGTCGCTACGCTAATTGGCGAAAGAGACCGGCTGCCAACTATTAAGATAGTCGGATGGGGGAAGCCGGGCGGCTTGCACAGCAGCAGCACACACTCACACGTAAAGGCACACGCGCACGTGCACGCGCGCAGGGTGGATTCGGACATGGAGCACTCGTCTTCAGCCCGTAGCGGGAGTATCTGTAGGTAAGCTAGAGACACCGCACTTTCAGCGAAAAGTTAGTTGTATGCTAGTTTATAACATCGATAAGATAAGCAACCGTCTTACGCCACAAAATCGCTGTAGATGATTTGTGTTTCAAAGCGGAAACTAAAAGTTGAGACTGAGGTTTGTCAACATGGCGTTGTGTGGGGTTAAATGTCTGCAAGGAAATGAAGATGATGAGCGGTTTAAGTGTTTGCCTTGTGGGTGTTATTCACTACCAACGTTTGGTTTGCCACAGATCCGTTCGGACACCCATGTCGAGTGACAGCCGCCTTAAAATCCAAACTTGTGCCTTTTTAGAGTGGGCTAACTTGCAGCCGCAGCTAAGGGGTGGAGCTTGGATTTCCGGGAGTTATTAAACGTTTGAATCATGGAGGAAGTGGTGTTTGTGTTTGGAAGCGGGAAGAGCTTACCAAGAATGCCCAGATACATAGCCATTGTGATTTTACAGTAACATACATTCAGTTTCTTACAATGAAGTGACACATTTTGGTCTTTATGTCCAAACGTGAGTGGTGGATCCCAAAGCCGAAAGATACGTGTTGAATTCGTGTACTTTCAACGTGCATTACGGGGCAACTTTATAGTTTTTATGTAACCACCTTTTAGTTGGTACATCTAGCTCAAAGTTGTGATTTTTAACAATGAATATGACTCAAAGTGTGCTGATTTTGCCTGCATTCGTGTAAAATGTAGTGTCGTCTGGATGGAGCTGAAATGCTCATTCCCATTAAAAGTTGCTAATTGCACATTTCACTCTTAGACACTATGAAAAGATCTGTGTTAATTTGCTTTCTTTTTTAAACAGATATTTCATAAATGGCTCATGCCGATATGGCTCAACGTGCAATTATCGACACGAGTATCCCGCTGCGCCGTCATCTCAAATATGTAGGTACTTTCAGAAAGGTGGATGCTGGTATGGTGAACGTTGCAGGTAATAAAACATGCTGTTTGTTCAGTTGTGCCATAAAAGAGGATGTAATGTGCATTTCTGAGCAAGGATTGCATTTCTTTACCAGGTACATCCATGTCCCTCAACCGGAACGTAGTGCGGATGGTGCAGGTCGAAGAGGGGCTGTACCAACAGTCTTCCTCTCATCATCCTCCTCCTCTTCATCTTCCTCATCTTCCTCGTCTTCACTCTCCTCCATGGTCCAACCGCCAGCTGACCGGAGGGGGTCAGCAATGTCTGCGATGACATCGAGGCGGGAGCGTGGCACTTCACACACTGGGAACTTTAGCGCTGGGGAACACTCGCAATGTATTTGCTGTCCTCCTTCATTATTGTAAGTGCACATTTGCACATCAGATTTTCACGTCTCTCCCATTTGACATGTCTACAGATGCTGCTTCCCGAGCATCACCTAAGAACTCAGGACGGTCATCTGCACATGATAGCAAAGAGGTTTGTGTGCACTTAATTTGCGAGTAAAGTTGAACCTCCATAGGCTAGAGATGTTTAATGTCTTTAGACATTTGGACAGGAGAGCACCACCCAGGCCACTGACGATGCGGGTGCTGCTGCAGCCTGTAGTTCCAACAGAACGTCGGAGGCTTTCCTCAAGAGTCGAGATGTCACCTGCGGCATTTGCATGGACAAGGTGTATGAAAAGATGGATCCCAGAAACCAGATGTTTGGAATCTTGCCCAACTGCAGTCATGCCTTCTGCCTGCAATGCATCATGACCTGGAGGAAAACAAAGGACCTCGGGCCAGATGTTGTGAAGTACGTCTCCATATCATATCAATCCACGTTTAAAACCCCCTAAGATATGACACATTTGTGTTTGCTTCAGGACCTGCCCACAGTGCAGGGTGAGATCAGCTTTCTATGTGCCCAACAAATACTGGGTTGAAGGTCAAGCCAAGGAACGTCTAATCGCCGACTTCAAAGAGAAATTCAGGTAAGCTGGGACATTTGAGCTCGAGTAGTGACTGACATGTTATGGTGCAGGATTGGAAATGTATAGAGCAGGGCTTTTCGGTATATGGCACAGTGAAACTCTACTCAACTGCTTTTCCAAAACTTAAATACTTAACATGGGGGCATTTTTTGACGTTTTAAAGCAGGGGTTGGGAACCTTTGTGTCTTAAGAGAGTCATCAAAGCCACACAATGTATTTCCATGATAGCCATATAATATTTTGTAACACTGGTAACAACCAGCACTGCACGGTGGCCACACAGTCAGGAGAAAGGGAAGATCTGGGTTCGAATCTCCTCTGGGCATTTGTGTGTGTGGAGTTTGCATGTTCTCCCCGTGTGTGCGTGGGTTTCTCCGGGTACTTCGGTTTCCCCCCCACATTGCAAAAACATGCATGTTAGGTTGATTGGACACTCTAATTGTCCATAGGTATGAATGTGAGTGTGAATGATTGTCTATGTGTGCCCTGCGATTGGCTGGCGACCAGTCCAGGGTGTACCCCACCTCTCGCCCAAAGTTAGCTGGGGATAGGCTCCAGCATACCCGCGACCCTAATCAGGAGAAGCAGCATAGAAGATGGATGGATGAAAACAACTAAATGATTGCGTTTTTAAGCACGACCAACAATTTTACAATACAAGTCTCTGAATTATTTCTTAAAATGTTATATACTGAAGCTAAGCAATAATAATAATGCTGACCATTAATGTGACTTCTGGTACTGCATGGTTATGCACAGAACTCCTCATCTATCTTTTCGCCATATTCTTTGCCAAAAGGGTTTGCCATGCATTGGTTAGCTGACTATTTGATTAAAGGAGGGAAGTTTACTCGACTACCACATTATCCAATAATAATCACGTTTTGGTGTATAGCCCGGAAACAATGGGAAGGACAGCTGGCATTGGCTCTGGCCACCTGCATTGTGGTAGAAAATGGATGGATGGATTAAAATGCATGATAATGTTTTTATATTTTGAACGTTATTTTTAACACTAATTCCTAAAATGTTTTACTTTTAAAAATGTCAGCGGGGAAAAAATTTAAAAAATATATTATCGTTAAGAAATGCCCGAGCTGTAGGTTCCCTGGCCTTGTTTTAAAGCTTCATACAAGGTGCCCATCAAAAAAATCGTACATAAAACAGCTAAAATGAAAGGCCAATCTTTTTTTAAATACATATAGAAAAAGTACAAATATAATCAATGTTTGTTATAACAAACCTTTAACTATGCTAAAATCCTCAGCTAATACCAAAAGCACCAAAAAAAAAAGAAAGTTTGAGGAAATTTTTAAATGTCAGCAATTTTTTTAGGTAAACATTTTTTTTAAAGACATAAGCATGTCCTTATTCCTTTTTAAAAGATTTTGTGCCAGGAACCTGTCAACTGCATCGGGCTTTGCAAGTGTATCTGACTTCCTTGTACATTTGTAGTAGAGCAGGGGTGTCAAAATTTTTCCAGCGAGTGCCACGTACTGAAAAATGAAAGGATGAAGGGCCACTTTGATGTTTTGTAAACCAACACATAGAGATATGCTAAGATGTTATATGTAGCTCAAGAAAAAACTGCATTTCAGCTTTGTAATATAGATGAAATGCTACTAAAAGGGACCTTTTTTTTTTTTTCATGATAAGAGTTGCAACTTTTGTTCTTCATTCGATTATAACTTTCTGTTTTTGCTGGGTTTTTTGTTTTGTTTTTAAAAAAATTTTCCAACAATTTCATTTCAACTTTCCTCTTGTAAATTTTCTCCTCATAACTATTTTTTTAAACAACGTATTTTTTTTCCTTTCTTTCAACATTGATAATAAAATTATATTTTTCCTCATTTTACAAGTTTAATCTAATAAAATTGCAACTTTTTTCTTATTAGAAAAGTGTTTTTTTTTGTTTGTTTTTTTTTTTAAACAAGTTTCCTTGTTATATTAAATTTTTTGACTGTGCCGTGGGCCGCAAATGGCCCCCGGGCAGCACTTTGGACACCCCTGTTTTCAAAATTTTTTAAATCTTTTTTTTTTTTTTTCGAACGTTGCAACGAGGACCACATCTTTAGCAATGTGATAGGACACCGCTTTAGTAATAGCACACCGCTTTGCACTTTATTAGGAACCAACAGAAAAAAGAAGCAAGCAATGAGCTGTGTTGTGGCAGGAGCTTTGTAGTTGTGCAGTCGGGGCTGTTTCAACGTGCAACTACACACTCCTCATACTGGACGTTGTGCCAAGTTTTAAGGTGGTGAGAAAGATTTGTAGTGCTTTCACACTTGACAGCCATTTTTTTTAAAATTTATTTATTTTTATTGCTCATCAGATGCTCTGAATCCAAAGTACAGTCAAACTTGTCTATAGCGGCCACTAGAGGGAGTCTGCAAAAGTGGCCGCTATAGACAGGTGGCCTCTATAGACAGGTTGGCGTCCAGTTTGAATGTTGACCAGTAGAGGGGGAAAAAAAAATAATAATAATGTTGACCAGTAGAGGGCACTGCGGACTGCGGATAAAAGTTGTACAGCACTACTAGGCTTATTATCATGGTTCATGGTTTTAATCCTGAACATGCATATGAGTCAAACAGTAGCACATCACATAGTACAATTCACAATTTTGCATGTCCAAAAAGGAGTAGGAAGAAGCAACGCTTATTTAATCCTACCCCTCATCAGTTTCACATCAGTTGCAATACATTTATTCACCTCTTGTTCTTCCAAGTGTACTTTGTAGGTCTACATGACAATGTAGTGCAATCATAGCCAAGGTTTTTACTTACTAAAAGGAAGCTAGAGGCTTAATATTAACTGATAGAATATATCCACGACCCACAGAACAAAGCTGTGCTAGTAATGTCTTACGCTTGTTTTTAATATTTTACTTTTTATACGGCAGTGTCATTACAGCTTTAGTTCATCAGGAAGTGACGGGAAGTGACGGTGGGCGTCCCGAGCAGGAGAGCTATGCTCAGTGCTAGCTGTGAGTTTCGAGAGGGTTGGGAAGTGTGTTTATGTTGGCGTGGATGTAAAGTCCTGCAGTGTTCTCCGCTGTTAATAAAGCCATTAAAGTGCATCGGCGACGTGAGTCTCTCCTTCCCCACAACACACCAGGAAATAAACGGTGTCACTTGTTACAGGCATTGGCTGGACAGCTATGTAGTGGGGCTTGTTTAACCTTTGCCTTGTGGGCAAGCAGGAAGGAGAGACGATGCTGAGAGGTGTGTGTGTGTTCTGAGCTGCTGTCTGGTGGCCGCGTTCAATAAAATATATGAGGATTGATGAAAAATAACGTGAGTGCATTCTAAAATACTTCAATTAAGTACAACCGAACTCAGTTTTGCTCCCGCTGCCGCATGCATGCTAGCGTATGTTTTTTTTTTTTTTTTTTTTTTTAATTATTATTATTGTAGCTTCGCTGGGAGCATGTCCTGTTCCCAGCCTACTTTGTGGTAATGTTTTGGTGCAAATGCTCTTAAAGTTACATGTTTGACCAGGAAATAGCAAGCTCAAAAGAAGACGGCTTTTTTATGTGGAACAACTGACAGTTTGTGTGGATCTTGTGAATGATTGTGACTGAGCTAGGACTCAGTAATTAAAGTCTACACACGACGGCTTCATTGATTGAAAAACAAAACTTTTTCGTGCATGAAGCTTCTACTTGAGTTGGTAATTTGGCCGCTATATGCAGTCAGATATTGACCAAGGGAGACAAAATGGGTGGGCGCTGGCCGCGTTGGACAGGTGACTGCTATACACAGGGTCTATAACATGTAAATTGGCTGGGGGGGATTTTTCAGTGGCTGCTATAGGCAGGTGGCCGTTCTATAAAGGTGGCCGCTAAGACAGGTTTGACTGTATCTCTAAATTGCTAAGCCACTGTTTTTTCTTTACTGACCAGTTCCTCTGTTGCTTCCTTCATGTTTGTTGAATCTGCTCTGCCCCTCCTTTTTCCATGCACAGAGGGGGGCGGGCAGGAGCCCCGCCACAGACGACTGCATTGAAAACTGCATTTTATTTATTTATAAAGATTTGACTTTACTTTTTTTTCTTTGCTCTCTTTTCAGTAAAGATATTTCAAAATAACACATTTTAGAGCTGTAATTGCAACCTCACTTTGAAAACTCTCTTAGAACAGGGGAAAAATGTCTTTCAAACCTTAGACAACTTCAGTTCAGAGGCAAAATCAATTGACTTTAATATCCTACCATGACAGAGTGAACAGTTTAGGGTGAGCGAAAAATAAAACAAATTCTGCTCATGAAAATCATTTTTTTGGCGGGGGGGATAAGTGAGTATTATATTCCCTGAAGACTGTACATATATTTTCTTGATTAGATGGTTGTGTTGTAGGGATAAACTCTTTTTTTCCCCTAACTAAGTGTCTGAAATAAAGTCAAAACTTCAACAATTTGTCTTTTGAAAGGGAACAGATACAGTAACATGTAGAGAGTATTGTGGTCTTCAGATGTCTGTCCAATAGTGGCTTTCCCACTCAAATGCTTATACTAGGGATGCTTTGATCGATTTGGAAACCAATTAACATCGGCCGATTTCCATAAAAAACACAGCATATGACAATAAATGCCTATCAAAGTCGATCACAGAAACCGATGGCCGGACATGAATGTGCATGTGTGCTGTGTCACATAAGGTTCCTAACACCCATATTGAGCTGATCTTGATTCCGTATTGCTACGAATCAACGCTAGTCTGTAAAACCTCAATGGTTTCAGTTTGACAGCTTGACACCGGCTACACCGATTGATGCAAGCATGTTTGATCACACCCTTATCAAACCTATCGGCGTACGACTTTTCTTGCATCTTTGTTTACACGTTTTGCCTAGCAGTCACTGACGGCAGCTTGCCAGCTAGAATTATCCACCTAGTTTCTCGTCTTTGGACTCCAAATGTAACTTTTACCGTAGTGACATTTTGTTTTTAAAACAAGCAATGCGGTTAGTTTGGAGCTTGTTTTTGTCCCACGGGGAAGTGGATATCACGGTGGCCGGGTATGTACCAACTTAAGTGTCACTGAACAATTTAGCTCTCGTCATTATATCATGTCTTTTCCTCAAAAAACTATTTGTAAACAATTTATTTCCCATTTATTCGTATTACTCCAAAACATGCATCAATTAAATTCAGGTTTGTGTCAAATGGTACAAAAATAACTGTCCAACAAAGTTTATTTTCTAATAATAACCTATTTGGAGTGGCCCTTGGAATTGTCTAACGGTGGCCCTGGCCAATAGCACTTGTCATAAATTGAAAAAGGTACAGTTAATCCATGTCAGCAGCAGCGTAAAACCCTGATCGGAGCATCCCTAGCTTATACCTCACCACATGCAAATTAATTACATCAGTAACCACCACAAAAGAAGCAAACTTCCATCAGGTGCCAGTGTGTCTCAGGAAAGAGGTTCAAATGTATTCAAGACCCCCTAATGGGGAGAGAGCCTGATCAAACGATGATACATTGCTGGAGTTCGCCAAATGCTTGTCACACCTTCGGTGCAGACCACCTCCTGCTTAGAAGTTAATACACAATGTATTGACATAAGAATTCAAAAGCTACCGCATGTTATAAAAATACCAATAGCTTAAAGACAACGTAACACAAGTTATACTTGAGTTGTGTGTATACATTATAGTGTTTTTTTTTTTTTTTTTTTAATGTTCCCCCAATCACAGTAGAAACACATTGTGAGCAGCAAGTCATGGCTCTGTCAGTCTGTACTGTGTGAACACTTGGACTCTACTTCAGACGACTCACTTGTATAGTGGCAGATTGAATTTGAAACTAACTTGTAATCAATTCTAAATAAGCGGCATAGAAGATGGATGGATGGATGGATAATATGAATGGATGGCAAATGCAAATTAACACCCCCTTGTCTTTTCAACTTCATAGTAAACAAAGCTGCAGTTACTATGCACGATACAAATGCTGCCCCTTCAAGACGGAGTGCCTTTACCGGCATGACAAATCTGCACGACGTGGCTCATTTCTGGTATATATTACACAACCCCCCCCCTAATCTGGCTACTGTGAAACACAAATTTAACGTGTATTTTGCTTACTAGTGCAACACAGATGATGACGACGATGATGACGATGATGACTATGATGGCGTTGACCTGCTCAATTTCTTCATAGCCATGACTCTTCTTGGTGCTGATGACGACGACGGTGACGACAGCGACAGTGAATTTGACATTCCTTTTTACCTTGCAGAGTACGGTTTCTGATCTCTTTTCTTTTCTCAGTGTTTGAACCACTGAAATAGGCCAGAAAGAATTGTCACTGCAGTTGTAAAAACACAACTGTTCCTGCCCTTGGGCCAGTATTACAATTTATGGCGTAGGCAAGGGTATTAGCCATGTACTATGCAGGGTTATGTGAGGCCGAACTAGTGCAGGTGATTTCACTGACCTGCTTCAACCAGAGGAACTAATCTGAACTGACCTGCTGCAGTGGACTGTTAAAAATGAATTGTGCACATGTTCCTCCTCCAAAGTAATGCAAGTTGTCTTGACAGGACAAGTCTAACAAATTCTAAGGATTGTGTTTCCATTATGCCTCCCCTCCACCCCCACTTTTTTTTTTTTTTAATACATATAGAACTTCCTGCAGCCATAGTGATTCAAACATTGACAAAGATTGTACATTTTCTTCTATACCTCTTGTTAGATTTGAGTGCTCAGAACTGAATATTTGATATATGGGTATTTTAAAGTGGTGTGTGTGAATGGTCTTTTAATTGTCTAAAGATTAAAAAAAAAAAAGTGTACTGTACCCCTTTATGGTTTTCTAGTGAGGATTCCTGCCTTGATTTAATCATGACACCGTTCCCTAGTTTCGGCGTAACCCTTGAGATGTTAGTTTTTTATTTCTTTTAAAACATGATGTACTCGTACACTGAAAATAAACCTTGCTTCACATTTTTGTCTCACTCAAAATTCGTCATGCTCATAATTTACTTGTACAGTTGCAAGTTGGTTGACCACGAGGTGGCGGTGCGGTGCGCTTAATCCCTCCTCCTCACGAAGAAGAAAAATAAACCAATGTGGAGGGAGTTGCGATATTAACTTCTAATACCGTTTCTCTTGCTCAAAATGAACATTAAATCTTGTCTGAGTCGGTTTGACGGGCAGTCGAAGGTGTTGGTCCGGTCATTGCTGTCTGGAGTTTCCGGTGCTTGCAGGGCACTGGATGTTTTCCGGAGACAGCAGCGGACAAACCGCGACTTGTCATGGCCCAACTTGTTAGAAACCCTTTGTCGAGACGAAATCATCTGCCCGGGGAAGGATGACCAGCCTCTTGCCGTGTAAGTCACTGCCGAAAAAGGCGATTTTAAGTAGTTTTCCGTTCACTTTATTTAAAGGTGATTTAAAATTTAGCTCCTCTTGTTTCCCATACTGAGTAGAGAAGTTAAAAACAGGACTTCCGTTTACCATTTCCATTGACAACTGATTGAAATTCTTATTTTTTGGTGTTTAGTTTCCAACTGAGCTAAAATAGCTTCCATCCGCATTTTATACCTCTTTATGCAGTGGCTAGAGCCTATCCCAGCTGGCTTTTGGGCAAAAGGTGGACGACGCTGGTGGCTGACGGGCAAACTCAGAGCAACATCCAAACGCGCAAAGCACAAATGATCCAAAACCTAAAACAAATGCAAGGGGCAAATACTGCAAATTAAGAATACAGCAATCACATAAATGCTGCAAAATGAATAATCAAAAGCTGAAGAAAAATACTGCAAATATGAAAAACATAAACCCCACAACAACTGGCATTAGAGCAATGCAAGGCTACGGAACAGCATGGAAGTTTGCATGGCCATAATACTTTAGAATACCATAGATTCTATGGTAACGTACGTAAATCGGATGCTCTATGATATAGAGCAACCGATTTACGTACCTTTAGTGTAAGTGTTGGTGAATGACACCAACAAAGACATAGCAATTTAACTTTCTTCTGTCCATCCCACTCAGGTCTGGCTCCTCTGGAACCTTATTATCGGCAAACTGATGGCATCTGTTACAGCAGGAGTGTCCAAAATGTGACCCAGGAGCCATTTTCAGTTTGAAGCGTTACATTCTAAAAATACTATTAAAACAGGAATACAAAAAAATGGAACAACAAACAAAACTGGAAGAAAATTCATTAATTTCACAAGAATAACATCAAAATATTAAGGGAATAAAGTTATACTATAGAGAGGAAAAAGTGGTAATCGTCATCACAATTTTACAAGAATAAAGTGGTAATATTATGAGGATAAAATATACAGCATGTTAGAAGCTATGGGTGCCACAAGATCTTGCGAGATTAAAATGTGACAAGATTTCTTGTCAAATACAATATATTGTCGTATATTTTTGATATTTTTTTATTGTACTTTTCTTTAAAGTAATGTTAGATAGATAAAAAAAGAGTACAGCATTGCTGTACTGTGCCAGAATTATTTACACTTCAACCATTTCCCCTTTTCACTCATTCTAGAGAAGCCCTGGTGTGCCTGTTTCCTGCATTGTTCAAACAAAACCTGTTGACATTCATCTACCTGATCCACTCACTCATTCCCAAAGCCACTGTCCTCCGTCTACTTCAGTGCCTCAGTCAGGACAACAGTCCTAGTTCTTGGGTCACTGCATTGACGAGACAACTGGAGAGAAATCTAGGCTCCCCCGGTGAAGAGCACCTGTACACACCAGTGTGCCACCGCAGACTTGAGGAGCTGTCACAACGATTGGATGGCGCGACTGCAGGGTGGGCTGAGTGCTTCAGCATTGAAATGGAGGAATCTCAGACTGCGCCCTCTTTGCTGGACTTAGGAGCACGAAAGAAAAGGAAGGGTAACTTTGATATTCAGGAGTCAGATGAGGAAATATTGCAACAGAGCAAGCGAGTGAAGATGGATGAAGATAGTGGGGGACATGTGCGTGAAGAAGAACAAGCGGTTAGTGAGGAGATGGTGGAGGAATTGGATATGCAGGCAGAAGCACAGGAAAACACTCATCATCATCTGCCTGATCACCTGAAGGTACATGGTTTTATGTCTGCTAGCTTGGACAATTTCTTTTTGCATTTGGAGAAATATGTTTTGTGGACACACTTCTTGCTACATTGGGAACCATTAACTTTGTAACACTTGTTTGAAGGTGGCAGAAGAATTGGAGGGGGAGGCTCCAAGTGAAGTGCCAGCACAGGAAAACAGCCATGATTTTCTGCCTGAACATATAAAGGTAAAGATGAATGGCTTCATGTATATCAGTTTAAACATTTTTTTTCAGAATTTCTTTCTGTAAAATGAGAAATATTATTATTGGACACCTATCATATTAAACATAAGTTGTCTTTTTATGGCCTTGCTCAGGTGTCTGCTCTCCAAATCAAGGAATTGCTGGAAAGCCAGACAGAGGTAAGAAACCAAAAAATGTGTGTATTTCTGTTATACTGCACATTTATGATCGCTGTGACTATTTTTCATGTTTTTACAGTGGGACCAGAGCGCTACAGACGTGTTTAAAATATTGAATAACTGTGACCCCAAACAAGTATGTTCTGTACACTTTCACTTGTATAGAACAGCACTCTGTTGTATTTCAAGTAATTCACCATAGAGCAAAAAAGCAGCTCATTGGACATATTCTCTTGTGTGAAAGGTGGCGGTGCTGTGTTCCATGCTCAGTTTGTCCGACTTAGCAGAGCAGACTCTACCTAAATTTTGCAGCAGCATACTGGCTCTCTCACCTGACCTCAGCTTCAGCACGGCAACAACGCTCATCAAGAATCTCCTGCTGCACAAGGTACAGTACAGTACATGCTCACTATTAACTTGAATGTACACAATTGTGCAGCAGTGTGAGGCTGTCAGGGTAACAGGTCATCTCTGTGAGCAGGTCCTGTCCCTCTCCGAGCCGGCCTCGAGATCCCTGGTGACCGTTGTGATGTCACTCTGCAGCCGCTACACGAGATCAATGTGCCACGCCTTGATTGGACCGGTTCTCGAAGAGGAGAGTTTAGGTGAGACAAAGTTGATTTGTTAACACCGGTACATGCATTTGATGCAAAAGTTGCTGGAACACCTGATAGTTGAAGCATAGTTTGAATTTTGATTGTTTTTTTTTTAGGGAGTGCACAAGCTGAGCTCCTGAACAAGCTCATAGAGGGCTGCCTTGATTCCCACTACACGCTTCTAGTGCTTCAGTGAGACAAAACATTTAAAGGTCCTCCGTTATGCAATATAAACTTTTTAATGATGTTATAACAGTAAAAGGTGTCCCCTAGCTACCACTAGCTAGATGAGTCTGCCTTGTGTATGCGTGCACTACTTCACGCAGGCCAAATTTGTGAAAAAGCAGGCTTTCCTACACATCTTAATATAAATCCTGGTGCGCTGCCTACTATCCACCAGTCATCTGCAGAGGTGGGAGCTGTAAGTTTCATCAGTTTGTTTGTACATGTTGGCAGGTCTCAGGTCTGCCAACATGTATGAATTTGTTGTACTAGATAGGTATTTTATTAATCTGTGAGAGAAATTGACTTTTCTAGCAGCTCTGCAAATGAACTTACCCCGTAATATGTAAAATTATTGCTGATTTTTACCTAATTTTCCTTCCAGAATGACATTCAAAATATCATGGAGCGAGCCGATGCTTTCTATTATACACACCTTGCTGGACTCCAAGGTTAGAAAAAATTGATCACATAGTCATAATAGTTTTTTTTTCGCTGACGTATCACGTTTGCTTTGCAGCCTAATATGAATGAAGAGTTGTTCACCCAGTTGACTGCACAGCTGGTTCGCCAGGGTCCTCGATTCACAAAGTCTGTGAACTTTGCCAAAATGTTGTTGGCTATCCTCACTAAATATGGCAGCTTTGTAAGTGTTTTTAATTGCACTGTGTATAGTATCTGACTGTTGTTGTTGTTTTTTACATTGTTTGATCCACTAATGTCTATTATGATCTGTTTTCTTTTTTAGGTGAATGCTACAAACAGAAATGACTTATCTGGATGCCTGATGATCCATGAGACATTTCTAAAAAAGTCTCTCCAAGCTGCATTGAAAAGAATCCCATAAATATGTGTACAGTTTTCTATAAAAATACTGTTTTTTGTTCACAGGTCAGACATGATGACCAAGGACGTTGAGATATTAAGTTTAGTTAAGATTTCATTTCTTTAATAACACTGTTTAGATTACCTATATCTTTTGTAGTGTGTACTGTGCTTGCAAAGGTTCATTTCTGTCACACGTACATATGTAGATTAAGTGTTTGACCTTGAGATATTATATATATATATTCTTTACTCATTTATTAATGGTGCAATGCACCGACAAACAACAGTAACAAAAAATAAAACTGGATAGGCCTCAAAAGGTACTTACTTCAGCCTTCTCCTTTTTTTGGACCAGAAAAAATTAACGACATTTTGAATATTGTGTATTATTTAGTCATTTTTATAAATGTATGATGTATATATTTTTTTCCTTTGTTTTTCTTGCCCATGTTTTCGTTTTGTTCATATTACAAAAAATAAAACAGTATAATATACAAATATATGCACTATTATAATAAATTCCATAAATAACACATTTGTTTCCTTCAATTCAATGGTGATATTCATATAATCTCACATATTCAGATACATGATACTCATTAATGTCAAAGAAGAAAAGGGTGACATTTTCTTCAAATGAAAGCACATAAGATGAAATTACATTTAAAACGTTAGTATGTGTGAGTGACATAATAACAATATATATAATATATAACAATATAATGAAAAAGTAATTTATTGAAAATATAAAACTAAAGTTGCTAAAATAACAGATTATTAATTCAGTTTCGAAAAAATTACGAGTTAGACAAAGACTTTAAAAATGTTACCGGCGCTTTATGATGACGTAACAACATGCATCTGTTTTTTGCGTCACTTCCCTTGGCCCTTCCTTTCTGCCGTAGCGAGACGCGAGAGAGAAGCTACCGTCATGAGGTACGATCTAGGTTTACTATAAATGTCATTTTAAGAGCTTTTCCCCACTCAAATTGTTCCTGTATTTCAGTTTTATGCTTATGTATAACAACAACGGCTGCGGTTGACTCTTTATAAGGCAGTCTTTTTAAACACTTGCAGTACTTTTACCACCAGTAGCTTTTCGGGTACCGGTGTTACGTGTTTTGTACTGTGTTAAAATCATAAGCCATCCATTATCATCCGACTCATTAAAGCTAATACTTTGCTATATAAACTATTAAGTAGTAGTTAAACATTACATTATATGTCATATTAATGCACTTTTTGCTGTTTTGACCTGTGTGAGATGGCTCTTCTTGGAAGTTAACGTGTTAGCTGTAGCTGTCAGCTCCATTAGTGGTAGTCATACTTGAACATGTCTATCGCAGTAAGGTTTCCAGAGACACGTTGTACGAGGCTGTGAAGGAGGTCCTGCAGGGATCCGTGACCAAGAAGAGGAAGTAAGTTTTAATAACCGAACAATTTATGGTGTTGAGGAATTGTGCTGCAGTGCTAACGTGTGTGATTTTTGTGTGAAGGTTTGTGGAGTCAGTGGAGCTGCAGATCAGCTTGAAAAATTATGATCCCCAGAAGGACAAGCGTTTCTCCGGCACAGTCAGGTTGGTCTTACCCAACCTTTTCCTTGTTTGCTTCCAGCCCTGTCTGAATGTTGACATAAGAAGTAGGATATGGACTTAATTAAGTCATAGTCCGGTCCAGACAGGCTAGGGGCAGCCATGGAGAAGTACTCTGGGTAGTCTGTCTGAGCTGACCCAGCCTTGGCTGGTGGAGGCCAGGCAGGCGGACCCCTACCCTGGGTCTTAAAACATGAGGGGAGGCCTTGAGAGATTGAGCTGTTAAAGGTTCATGACCTCAGGTCGAACAATGTTCAATCTGTTTTGAAAGAAGTCAGCTGGACATCAGTCATTGTGGTGGTATGGGTAACATTTTTCACTAAAACAAAGGAAATGATTGATATGAAGTTTGAGAACTTTTTTTTTTTTTTTTTTTGCAGGCTGAAGACTCTCCCTAGGCCGAAGTTCTCTGTCTGCGTTCTGGGAGACCAGCAGCATTGTGACGAGGCCAAAGCCGCCTCCCTGCCACACATGGATGTTGATGCCCTAAAAAAGCTCAACAAAAACAAGAAACTGGTGAAGAAGCTCGGTAAGGAGTTATCTCATACCTCAGGACATCATTTACATCAGGAATTTCAACGTTTGCTACTTTTCTAGCCAAGAAGTACGATGCTTTCCTGGCCTCAGAATCCCTGATCAAGCAGATTCCTCGTATTCTGGGACCTGGCCTGAATAAGGCCGGCAAGTTCCCCTCGCTGCTCACCCACAATGAAAACCTGAACACCAAAGTGGATGAGGTGAAATCCACCATCAAATTCCAAATGAAGAAGGTACGTGGAGCGTCTGCTGCTACTGGTTCCTCTTAGCTGTGCTTGTCAGCACTCAGCCCTACGTTTGTGTTCAGGTACTCTGTCTGGCTGTAGCTGTCGGACACGTGAAGATGACCGAGGATGAGCTGGTGTACAACATCCACCTGGCCGTCAACTTCCTGGTGTCGCTTCTCAAGAAGAACTGGCAGAACGTGCGGGCCCTTTACATTAAGAGCACCATGGGCAAACCTCAGCGCCTCTATTGATAGTTTTTCTATAAATAAATGAGTTGCGATTCACCAACAAGGGTGGTGCGTGTATGCGTAGTTCTTTTTGGGGAGATTTGTTACTAATGTCTAAACCAACCATTCAGTGATGTAGGCATTAACACATGTATTGATGTGTACTGTGCACTTGGGTTAATTCAAAGGATATGATAGATTTAACATCATCCATCCACTTATTTTCTATACAACTTGATCTCTAGTGTAAAGTGAGCTGGAGCCTATACCAGCTGACTTGCGGTCAGATGGCACTATGGGGTGGCAATGGCCACCCGACTGGCCATCTAGACATTTCAGGTATCAACTTATTGCAAGCCTATGTGAGTAATGGTCCCACCTTGGTCACCCCGATGAAAAATGTCTGTCTCCGCCACTGGATGGATGGCCATTCAATCACAAGGCACATATAGACAACCATTAACACACGCCTATGGACAAGATCGGGGGCCACCAACCAATAGTTTGCCAAAGGGCCAAAGAACATTTGCTTCAACTCTTCATACCTCTATTGAATCAAATGACCACAAAACAGCAGAAAGACAACAGCCTAACAGTTTGAATGGAGATCTGCTTTTGTGAATAAAGTACAATTTAAAAGTTGATAGTCATATCAATAGATAAAAACAGTAATAGCTCACCTTTTGCAAAGTAAACTAGAGGGACAAGTTGAGAGAAACCTGTGGTAGAAATAAATGCATACTGAAATACAAGATGCAGATGAACTTTTTTTGATGTTTTTGTATCAAATGTACGCTGTGGATAAAAATATTTTGTTAATGTTCTGGCAGAAAAATCTTACTCAAGTGTTTGGCCATTTTCATTTGGTAAAAGTAGCTCTCACAAAAAAGGTTAGAGACCCCTGGACTAGCAGCTCCAATTAACCAACCATGTATGTTTCGGAGAAGTGGGAGAAACCCACACAAGCACAGGGGGAACATTCTTGTTCCACACATGTTCCAATGGAGATGTGAACGCCAATCTCCTGAGTATGAGGCAGATGTGTTAACCAATAACTACGCTGCCATAGCTCTATAATGCTTCCGAAAAGCTGTGTTCACACAAATACAGTATGTCCTGTTCACTTCTACATACAATTAGCATATTCAAAGCTAGGGCCATGACTTTGTTTACAATGGACAAACAGCAAGAGGTAGGCCTGAGACTCCCAAGCTACCCATGAGCCTCTTGGGGTGCTTGTCCTGTTCTGCTTTGACTGTGGATCTCTTAATAGGATTATCTATTCTCAGTACTGGAAGAAGACAGAGGCAGAGCGTGTTGAAACGCAAAGCAGCAACTATGACATATCTCTGAGTGACCTCTGAAGAGGAGCTATTGCAGTTTCCAATGTGAAACAACAGGAATATTCCACATCAAGTCTACCCATGCAGTGATGCATCCTGAGGTGAGTTTACAGTCTACCTTGGATGAGGTATAGGACTCGTGCCAGTGGAACTTTCTCTTTCAGCCGGATGAAGAGACCAATGGCCACGATGAGGCGGGCATCTGTGACAGTGATGACAGCAATGAGGGTACGTTTATCATGCAGGACACTGTCCAGTAAGCACATGCGACCTTTGTTATGTTTTGCCACAGAAAGCAGCCAGGAGGAGCCACCGACTACTAAATGGAATGAGTTGTCCATCATAGATAGAGTCGGTCTCAACAGGTGAGTCTGACATCCACTAAACAAACTGTGAACAAAAGGACGATTTTTTTTATTGATGTTAATTTTCCCACAATTCAATAGTGTGAAGATGTCAGAGACTGACTTGGAGGTGAGTCTGTTTTTGTTTTATTTTAACTTCACCAGTATCATGTTGCACATACTCTCAAAGCCACTTTAGGAAGGATACACTTGCACAATCTAATGCACGGCTATGAAGCTAATTTGTTCTGAGGGCCACATTTTGAGAGCGCTAAGGACCGTGGCCAGGACTTCTTCGCTATTATTCTTATTTTCTATATCATCTCAATGCAAGTCATTGTCGTATGTGCACTTCAACAAATGGTGAATCTTGAATCAAGCCATAAAGTCATTTATCAACACAAAGAAGCACTATGTTAACAGTACTGTTAGGCCAGGGGTGCGCAAACTACGGCTCGGGGGCCACATCCGGCCCGCCATGTGTTTGAATCCGGCTTTGTTGCTTCCAATGCATTTAATGTCAACTTTTAACATACAAGCTGGCCATGACTTGCAAGTAGTCAGAGTCGGTCAATTTGAGACAACCTTTTAATGGTTTAAGTAGTTTTCACATGCAGCTTTAAATGTTTAAAGTGCTCCTGAAAAAAACACAAGCACATAATAGCAGATTGTATGACACGTTTACAGACAAAATAAGACAGTTAATTCCAGCGGGACTAGTAGAATCGTAAGCTTAAACTAGTGTGCGTGTATCAAATATATAGTCTGGCCCCCCCGGCCAATTTTGTTAACTCAATGCGAGTCAAAAAGTTTGCCCACCACTGTGTTAGATCTTCTAAATGACAGGAGCACTCGCCGGTCTGTAAGGACCTGCTGCACAAACACGAATCAAAGATCCACCATGAAACACGAGCGCTCTGCTGTTTTTAAGGACTTACTGGAAAACTTTAGTGAAAGATCCTCTATATGTAAGAGGACCATTCTGCTGTTTTTAAGGATCTTCTACAAAAATACGATTAAAAAATCTTCTATATGAAAGGAGCTTTCTGCTGTTTTTGAAGGACCCACTGCAAAAACACTGGTCAAAGATCTTCAATATGGTGGGAGTGCTTTGCTGTTTTTAAGGACCTACTGAAAAAACGGAAGCCGTAGAGGTTCACAGGAGTGCTCAATTGTTTTAAAGAATCTACCGCAAAAACACTAGTCAAAGATCCTTTATATCAGGGGCGTCAAACTCGTTTTCACCGTGGGCCACATCGCAGTTATGGTTAATTCTATTTTAGAATGTTAATTAACTATTACATTAATTTTTCATTAATAAAAAAAAAGTCATTTTAAATTGGATTTGACAACAAAAAAATATAATATTTTCTGTCAATATTGACAACAAATACATTTAGCAAGAAAGATTGTCTTTTTGATTTAAAAAAAATATTTTTAAAAGTTGTTAGTAATATTAATTTTGTTTTTACTTAAATTTATTATTTTATTATTTATTGTAAATGTAACGGTAAATGTTTATTACATTATTGTAAAAATGTTTTAAATATAATTTTTTTTGTATTATTGAAAAAATATTTTTTATATATACAAATTTTTACTTATTTAAATACATTTATATTAAATAAAAAATATTAAATTACAGCGTACAGCATACATACATAAAAATACAATAATATAAATGTAATGATGTAATAAATGTAATGTAATAATGAAAAATAAAGCTTAAAAAGTAAAGACAACATTAATATTAATAACAAAATTACAATATATATACAAATATTTTTTAAAATATTAAAATAAGTGTCCTTTTGACATGCATTATTTCAAGGCTTTCGCGGGCCACATAAAATGATATGGCGGGCCAAATCTGGCCCCCGGGCCTTGAGTTTGACACCTGTGCTTTATATGACCGGGGGTCTCTGCTGTTTTAAAGACCTCTTGCAAACAAAGCACCAAGACGAGCCTTTACAAGAAACAATACAAACAGTTGATGTTTGCAAAATAGAAGGAAGAACAAAATGCCATGTCTAATCACTACAACACTCCTCACTCTTCATTCATTGTCAGTACTCACCTATTATAACAACAACTGATTATTATTTATTTATTATTATCCTAATTATGTGATTAGTATTTATTATGATTGAAGAAAAACCCTGACAATTATATTACTACATTGTTGCATTACCTTATCATTTTCCATTGTGTCATTTTCCCATGTATCAACTGGTAAAGACTAAATCGGAATACAGGACGTGAATAAAAGTATTGCAATTGATGTAAAATGGACGAGGGGTAGGATTAAATAAGATTAGCTTCTTCCTACTCCTTTTGGACATGTGGAACTGCAAATTAAAAACTATGTGATGTATACCATTGCAACTTGTATGCATGTTCAAATAAAATTAAACCATTACCATTACCATTACCATAGTGAATCGGTGACCTTGTGATTGATAGCGCACTGATCTGGGATTGGGTTCACCTGGCTTGATTAATCCATGTCTAGTTATCCTGGCTTGGGCTTTGTTCAACCAATTAAGCCTAGATACTCTTGTTTTGGATTGGTTGAGCTCAGCTCAGTCATTTATCCTGGATGGGATGCACAATTTTAGCAGAAAGCACCTTTTGTTTGAATCCGCCCCTTTTTCATGTGAGCAAAAGTACTGGAAAATGTGACTGACATGTGCCCTGGTGTGTCCTATTACATTACTTATTCAATAAATAGCACTGAATATCCACGCTCAGTTTCAGATTGGGTAGAATAAGCTTTGCTTATGTAGACTGCATTTAGAGGTGCAAACAACATGAAAACCAGAGAGCTGTCTTTGGGTGAAAAATAAGCAATTGTGAATCTAAGAGAAGATAGAAAATCAATCAGAACCATTGCACATTGGTCTTAGCCACTACAACCCTCTGCAAAGTCCTGAGAAAGAAATAAACCACTGGTGTACTCAGTAACAGATGTTGAACAGGTAGACCAAGGAAAACATCAGTAGTTGATAACGTCAACACTGTAAAGAAAGACCCTCAAACAACAGTTAGTTAGATCTATGCTGATCGATGCTATTTATTGATTGAATAAGTCATGTCATAGGACACACCTGGGCAAAACAACACACCTGTCAGTCACATGTTCTAATACTTTTGCTCACTTAGAAAAATGGATGGGTTCAAACAAAAGGTGCTATCTCTAGGTTGAGCGTCCGATTCAGATGTAAGTACCTGGAAATAAAAGCTTAAATCTTCCTCTCTGGTCTCATAGTTGTCTTTTGATATCAAACCTGTGTTCAATGCACAGCAAAAATAAATGAATGAAGTATCTAGCTATCTAGCTATCTAGCTATCGATCTAGCTATGTAGCTAATCTAATAGATAAATAAGATCCAATGCAAGAAAGGTAATGATGCTCAGTCAGACAGGTAGCTGTTTAACAATATGTATGAGTGTACTGGAAGTGATCTCCTCTCCTCCACCACCACAGAACACCTTCTCTCAGATTGCCTTGGCTTTCAGCTGTGACCAGTACACCCTGAAGCAGAGGCTACAGGCGGAGGAGCACGCCCGCAACCTGGCTGAGGAGAACATCAAGGTGGAGCTGTCCCGAGGCCGAGAGACACTGGAGGTGCACAATTCACAGTTAATAGCTGAACAGACAGAAGGAAATATAACGTGTGTGTGTGTGTTGTGCTTTTATAGGCACTAAAGGGCTTATGCCTGGACAGTAAACGTAGTAAGATCCTGCAAAGGCTGGAGTTGTGTCTGGATATCCTTGCTGGAACCGTGGAACGAATCTCCAATACGGCTGAGGTGCTCGGAGCAGTGCACAAGGTGTTGCTTTTTGCTTCCACTCCCAAAGTAGATCATTATTTTAAATAGGAATGAGTGATAAGGATAACACCAAGTCAAGTCATGCAGGATCCATCCATCCATTTTGTATACCGCTTGTCTTCACCAGGGTCTCGGGGGTATGCCTGAGCCTATCCCAGCTGTCTTTGGGCGAGAGGCGGGGGTACGCCCTGGACTGGTCGCCAGCCAATCGCAGGGCACATATAAACAAACAACCATTCGCACTCACATTCACACATATGACCAATTTAGAGACTCCAATTAACCTAACATTTTTTTCATGTGGGAGAAGCCATAGTACCCGGCGAAAACCTTTGAATAACGTCAATAAAAAATAACGCAATTAGAACTTTAATTTCTTTTTTTGTATACACACCTGATCAAAATTTTAAGACTAGTTGAAAAATTGCAAGGATTTGCATTTTACGCTGTTAGAGCTTTAGGTGCTTCTAAGTAGGGCTTCAAAATGCAAAAAGAAGAAATGGGAGTGAGACAAAAACAATTTTTGTAGGTAATTTATTGGCAACAACCATTAAAATGAAATGGGCTATTCATCAGCTGATGAAAAGTTTAAGACCGCAGCCTTAAAAGCCAAACTCTTGGCAAAAATATGGATTCAATGTCAGTGTCAAGTATTCACATTGTCACGATCTCTTGATGCCATAAGCAAACAAGCTTGCTCTCTTTGAATGCTGAGCAGCATAAGCAAGGCCTCTCGCAGCGCAGCGCACCATTGCTGCTGAGGCTGGACGCAGTAAGACGTCATTTGAAACTTCTTAAAAGAACCTGATGGTTATGAAACAAAAAAGTCAAGTGGTAGAACCACAGAGATGTGATATATTTGCAAAATACGCGTCAATCATTTTGTTTTGGAGCCGTTTGCCTCGTGCCGAGCAACAAACGGCATGTTGCATGAGCATTGGATGTGGGTTTATGTTGGTGCACTTGCTGCATAGCGACATTGTATTTCACTTGTGTTTTATAATGAATAATAAACTATTTGAAATCGAATGAAATTCAACTAAAACTTGTGGATGTTTAACAAATGCAACAGCTGGTTCCTCTACCTGTGCCCGGCAGGAGGCTCATGTGAGTCGAGCAGTGGAGCTCATGGTGGCTCACGTGGAGAATGTGAGGAGGCGGCTGGACCGACACGAGACGGAGCTGGAGGAGGCCAAGAAGATGATTTCGCAGCAGAATTCCTGCAGAAGCATTGCTGAACCAGGAACTCCTTTAGGTCACTTTATCACTTGCCCCCAGCACGTTTCTCTCCAACATTTGACTTGACTGGTGGATTTCCCCTTCTTCTAGATCCAGACAAATGTGACAGCTGGAAGAAAAGCTTTCAGCAAGTACAGTATAAGACTAAATATTTCTCATGAAGCCTCTCGTGTGCTGTCATTTCTCAAATTCAATCCTCTCTTGTTTGCTAGAATGGCAGTCGCCGCAGAGTCAGTGTGTCATTAATTCCAAGTGAAATCCTGGTGAGTCCTCAGTCTTTGCTTAGACCAGGGTGTCCAAACTTTTTACACCGAGTGTCGCAGCCAAAAAAATCGAAGGACGCTAATGCGAAAACCAATCCAACGTCTGTCCATACAGTATATGCTAAGCTATTTGAAGAAAACACTGGCATCTTAGATTTGTGTTATAGGTCAGTGGTCCCCAACCTTTTCTGACCCACGGACTTGCTTGTGTTCCCACAAATCTCCCGCGGACCAGGGGGGTTCGTACATTATAGCGATCTAATTTATCTTATTTATTATGTATTGTGTAAAACTAAGACATGAGTAACATCAAATGAAAAGCACAAAATGAATGCCGACCCACCATCCACCAGTTCAAGTTCCAGCCAAGTTTTTCCAGAGAGATTATTACATCGCTGTTTGACGTATGTGGTAAAAGGCAGTACGCTAGCATGAATTAACTTGAGACAAATGTGCACATTAGCACTCAATAAGTCATCAAAACTTACCTTTATGCATTCCCACATAGTATCAGCATTTGATGCCAAATATGAGGTGAAAGAAAAATGGTAAAAATACAGTAGTAGTCTATCTGTGCGGCATGAGATAAAGTTAGCACACGCACAATGGACATGCGTCAAGTGAGACGGCTGTAACAGAGAATCCGGCCACTTTTCAAAATAAAACATAAAAAAAATGAAATAATGGATTTTTTTTTTCTTTCTGTGCGGCCCGGAACCAAATGACACACGGCCCGGTACCGGGCCGCAGCCCGCAGGTTGGGTACCACTGTTACAGGTGATGGAGCAAATAGTTATTATTCTAATATTGAATAATTTATGTTAGAATTAATTAATTTCATTTTTAGAATATGCAGATGACCAAAATAAAAAAAAAACAAGCTGCGGGCTGAAAATGTCCCCCAGGCTGCACTTTGGACACTCCCCGACTTAGACTCTTTCTGGCCACAACAGTCGATCCACAAATGAATACCGCCTCTGTTTTTCATACAGTTTTTGTATTGGATCTCATGTCAGTGTTTCATTTTTAGCATTACTGCTTTGATTATTATCACTCAAATATACTATTCATTGCATTTTATGACACGACTTGTAATACAATGCACTATATATACAATATACTAGATATTGTATAACACTACGTCATTATTTTAATAATATTTCAATACTTTTTTGTACATTTCTACATTTTTTATTTTTAATGGGTTACATTTCTATACAGCTGTTGTTTATTAAATCTGTATTAAACTGTGCAGATGGTTTGTATGGGACAATAAATACTACAACACATTGTACAATAATACTTTTTAAACAGATGATTAATAATGACAATATTATCAGCTATACTATTTTAATAACAGTACTTATTATTATTATTGTCATTTTGAATAGGTACTATTTTTTATCCTGCTCTTGCGTACAAAATCTCATTAAATTGTACTGGAACATGTGACCAAGGGTGGATCACTGTTCCTATTTATTTGAATGCATTATTAATCCTGGACTGATCTGAGTATTTGAGGGAGCCATTATTTCAAAATCAAAGACAAAATAAATCTTACGTTTTCATCCTCACTCATCATTTTTTGTTTGCTAACTCGCCTAACCTTTAAGACACATTATTTCTCCAGTGCATCTGGTGTGTTAGTGACAGGAAGAAAAGCTCTGACTCGCTCGGAGAGAAGTAATTTGGCACCTCTGCACCCCCATATAAAAACACCTGGCTTTAAAAGTAGGGAAAAATGACAGCCTTATTATGTTTGAGTCAATACAGTATTATGAATAAGATGAACTGGTGATACACGTAATCTTCATTAGCGTGCAGAAGTGGCTCGATTTGCATTCCTGCTATTGTTTTTCATTGTAGCCTCACCAGAAGAAGGGAAAGAGAGAGTCCAAGAAGCGGGCCTCGCGTGGAGAAGGTGAAACAGGAAGCAAGTCTTGCTCGTCTCCAACCCTGAGCTCGGAGTCCAACTGCAGTGCCATGAATAAAGACGATAGCTACTCAGTGGATGACAGGTGCCGCATGCTCCACGTGGACCCCATGATTGTGTTTGAAGACTGCCTCCACCGTCTTCTTCTTACATCTGTTTCTCATTTACAGGCCACTCGATCCAGATGAAAAGATGTCACAAGTGTCTGCTGTTGTAGTTCCCTTAGACATGCCCCCCAATCCCTCTGCCTCTCCCGCTCTCACTCCTACTCCCATCCCAGAATGCCCTGTCCCAACCAAACCAGCAGCTGGCAAAAAGGCGCAAGACAACAGGTAATGATAACGTTTCGTGATAAATTATCTCAATTTAGAGTCTTAATGTTGCTTTGACACAATAAGAAAATGATTCATTGAACAATATTTTTTTTAATTGTGTTTGCAGTGGTGAGGAACTCTAATGCATTATACTGACTACTATTTATAATACTCATATGGAACCAAAATACTAGAGCTTCCATGATGATGCAGTGATAAACATGTTGTTTAATGAATATTTCCAAATGTAGCAATACTGTATTATCATTGCAAAGGCAGATTTGTTTACATACAGCTCTTGTACTGGATTTCATTTGATTTTCATTTGATGTACCTAATGTTCTCCCTTCTTGCATTGATTTAAATGTGCCGACCCATTTCAGGAGCACACAGGACACAATACAGAGACACAAAAGCAAAGCTGCTTTATCCAAGAAAAAGACTGACAAACAGAAAAAAAGAACAATCGCCTACCGGCGGGTCTCTTTGGGAAGGTAAGCGAGCTTTTTTTGGCTCGATAAGTTCTTATCTAAAAAAAATATGACCATGAATGTTTGTCGTCTTCAGAGATGGGTCACTGTGGAGGCGATGCCCTCTGGATGGTTGTCGCCGGCTGCTCTCCTGCGTCTGCATCTGTGTGCTTCTCTCTGTCATAACCTGGATTTCCGTCCTGTGGATCCTTCATGATGAGGCGCCTGAGCCTTGACGTCTGCTTCAGGATGCTGTGAGTTTCAGAAGGAAGCTGAAACTACCTGTGTGAGTCTGCAACCTCTTGATGTACAAATATTAAACCTTTTGATGTCAACTCTTTGGTTTTGAGTTGTCATTTCAAGAAAAACACCCCACAATGTTCATTTGCACATCCTTTAATATAAATATACAAAACAATACAATCACCTGGTTAGTAACATTACACAGTGAAAACAGTCATCAAATCACTCTTAAAAGGCTTCAGGGAAGAATAATACATTATTCCTTCATAAATTCAACTTGTTAAATTGTAACTATTTAAAACAAAAGCAAAACCTTTAGTAGTCTTCATGTTAAGAGCAACAAACTTTAAATAGAGGATAAATATAAAAATTATATTAGGAATGGAGAAGCAACTGTGGGTGAACGTTTTGTGCAAAATGTGTGCCGGCCACAGAGGAGTCCTCCTTCAAATAATGTGACCCATTCTTCTAATTGCATCAATTCACCTCACATTTTTGAGAAGGATCTATTAGAAAAGCATTTCAAATAAATAATATCGGCATGTCACCTTACGTTAACGTTTAAATTATACAATAAAAAGGGAGCGGTATGCTCAACAGTGCACCACTAGGTCTGCATTTTCTGCATCAACGTGTCATTCTCATAGAGAGTCCCAGGACTTCAATAAATACAGCCTTAAATATAGAAAACATAGAAAGCGGTCGCATGGATCCTAATAAGCACACTATTGAGGAGGAGGTGAGTCACAGCTACACCTGGCTCACAATTTCTGCATCCTCTGCAACAAACCACTGGACCGGGGTCCCATCTGCAGCTCTCTGGAGAACCAGATTACCAGAACCCTGAAAGAGAGCACAACAGAATGCCTTTAGTGTCGTTCTATAAACAGTGCTATTCGATTAAAAGTGATGCATCAATAAGTATTTCGTCATAGAGCAGTAAGGGGCATTTATTGCGGAAAATAGCAGGCGTTTTTTGGAGGGGAGGTGATGATTGGAGGGGGCCTTTTAATGTTTACAAAATCAGTTCTTTGTTAAATTAGGAGGTATTTTATATACACAAACCCAAAAATTCGATATTATAATAATAATTAAATATGTTAAATACTGTACTATGTATTATTCTATGATACGATATACACTATACTATAATCACAAAATAAAGTATTCATATTTTATTTTCCCCAGTAATAAATAATGATTAATAAAGATTTCAGGAAATACAGTTTATAGATGGCATAATATGTGTTTAATTGCCAGCTGGCTCACTGTGTACCAACCTGATTAAATGGAGGCATGTGTGGTGAGGTGGGGCTCTTGACACTCAGGAGGCTCTGCTGCTCCACAAAGTTGGGGTTCTGACTGCGCTGGTGCCAGGACTTCAGCTCTTCCGACACAACCTCCCTGGGCATGGTACGGATGGCATGGTTAGGGTACTCCTTCAGCGAGGGCGTTCGCCCCACCGTGGTGTAAGGAGGCGGGAGCTTGGGTGTTCTCCTTGCAGGTGATAATGTCCCCTCCTGCCTCTGTCTTTGCTGAGGGCTGCTGCGTATCACAGGTGATGAGGACACAAAGCGCTTCCCCAGGTCCTGAGGGGAGAGTGGGGTACCAGGACTGGGCTGAACCTGATTGTTGTTCTTCTGTGAGTCACCTGGCAGCCCTGTCTTGGGCGCTCCAAAGTGGAAGCCATACGGTGGAGGGCAGAGCTTGGGGATCTCCGTGGGTCCATCCTTGCCTGGTGAGCTCATGTAGGATGAAGACGAATGTTCGGAGCTGCTGTCCTCAGAACTGGACTGGTATGGACGTAAGGGAGAGAACTCTGGGGACAGCACGATAAAGTCAGCGGCACAGCGCCGCTGGGGCAAACGGGCGTGGCCTTTGAGGTTTTCCAAGCTGAGGCGCTCCTTGTCAGCAGGTGGCTTACTTTTGGGAAGCCTGGGAAGATGCACTCACATAAATGATTTTGCACATGATTGAATTTTTAGCGCATATTTCATCTGAACTGGGGGTGTACCTGAAGGATTGGGAGTACTGTCGGCGCACGTGCAGATCTGGGGTAGAGGGGGCGCTGGTGGAGTGATTGTGACGAAGGGCTGAGTTCTTAATAAACTGGGAGAGAGGGATTCTGTTGATGTCTGCTGAGACACGTTTTCCTGCCGGACAACTGGACACAGCAAAAAGAATGAAATAATATGGTGACATGCAAACCACCCAGTCAAAGCTTTGGAGAGACCTTCCCATTCAACAGCATTAGAAAGTTCTAATGTTTACAACTTATAACATGTGCTGTTATGTTATGGCATTTCCATTCTATTGTTCAGTTGAGACTGCGGGAGCAGAAAGTGTTGCATGGATGGATAGAAGTGGAAACAATTGTGACTGAGGTTTCTAAGTTTACTAAAGGGACTAAAAGCTGCTTTGCTGTAAAAGTGTCTGTGAACAACTTCTGACCGGTAAGTATATATACTGTATTTAATATACATCCCTACAGTATAATAATATCATAAGTACTTTATAGTCTGTATTTTAGTTTTTCTTCTTATTATTCTAATTTAACAAATACATAATGCTACTCAAAATAACATATTGCAATATAATTATAATACAAAATAAAACATAAATTTATAATAATAGAGCATATTATATTATTCTATGGTATTATATATGGCTTTACACACTAGTAAATCATGAAAGTATTTGCATTTTATTTTCCCCCCTTCATTTACAAATAAATAATCATAATTATTTGAAATAAAATATATCTCAATATAATTTGAAAATAATAATTTTAATAATTGTTATAATAATAATAATAATAATAATAATAATAATAATAATAATAATAATAATAATTTAAATACAATATTTTAAATAATAATTCTGGATTCATCAACAATGTTCAGAAATACAAAAATGCAATATAAGATATATTACGGCTCAAAAAATAAAGGGAACACTTAATCAATCACAATGTCAATCACACTTCTGTAAAATCAAACTGTCCACTTACTGTAGAAGACAACACAGATTGACAATCAATTTCACATGCTGTTGTGCAAATGGAACAGACAACAGGTGGACAGTAAGACACCCCCAGCAACAATAATAATAATAATAATAATAATAATAAAAAAATTGACTTACAATGATAATTTTTTTGTGATTTTGTTGCCAGCACATTCAGCTATGTAAAGAACAAAGTATTTAATGAGAATATGTCATTCATTCAGATATAGGATGCGTTATTTTAGTGTTCCCTTTATTTTTTTGAGCAGTGTATAAAAAATATATGTAAATATATAATTTCTTAAGTAATAATATAGATATAATGTTATATGGTATTGTTTACTCGCAAATCATTAAATACGTTTTATTTTTCCATAGTTTTATTATTTATTAGTGAATATTATTAGTTGCAGTATATTACAATATTATTACTAATTATTAGTGAATATTAGTGATACTTTCAAATAATATCTGTTACCATTTAAGAATTGAAATAAATACAAAAAAAGTAAGATGTAATCACCTGGGCCCACTGCTGCCAACAGACAGAGGTTTTGCATCCTTCTGATAAGGCTGGTCCAGGCTGGACTCCTTCCAGGGAGAGTTCTGGATGGGAGAGGGCTCATACTCCGCAATCTTAGGAGGTGGCATCTGAGGCACGTCTGAGTTCAACACTGGAGGGGAGATGGGGCCGAGGGAGTCCACATCTATAGATGGACAATATCAAAAATGCACTTTTTGATGAATTTGTTTTTGGTGGTGTACGTTGACGCACTGTATAATTACATCTATACTTTTGTGCATGTTACCATATGATGCAAGGCTGCAGGGTCATTGATAGTGATTTGTAATTATAATAGTGACATGGCCAGTATTGTTGTGTTTGTAAGGGCAGAATCAGCTCATCCATTAGATTCTATGTACACAATGAGGTGTGTGGTAAGTGCATATACGATAAATAAATAAATCATAAATAAAGTCTCCTCTCACCGTCATCCAGGGCCACCACATCAGACAGGGAGCTGTCATCAGACATATTTAGATCTGCTACACACAAGGAGAAGTCAGTTACTCTATCAGTTGAACCTTGTGCAGTGCATCCTTTGGTCTGAAGAGGGCAGCAGTATTACTTACCATTCTTTTTACAGGTTGTGACACTGATGGATGGAGAGTTGCACTCGCTCTTGATCCTGTGCTGGAACACAGCCTCCTGCAGCTCCTTCACTTTCTTCTCCTCCCTCTTGCACTGCTGCGCCCGGCTCTTTTTCTGGGGCTTGCTGAGGTTCTCCTCCAGGGAAAGTTTCCGTGCCGCCTCGTAAATCTGCCGCTGAAGAGCCAGCTCGGTTTCCAGCCCCTGCAGTTCGGAATCCTACAACGGAGACATAAAGTTTTAGCATGTGATGCATATTTTCTCATTTGCTCTGTAGAACATTTTTTCTATACCTCTTTCTCCAAATAGATTAGACCTTCATCCAGCTTGAAGGAAGCTCCAATCCTCCTCCTGACCTGGGGAGGCTTCTCATCAGGCATGAGAGGATAGTCTGAGGGCAGTTTACCAGTCAACTCCTGTGGAAGAAAAATCATTAGCTCATTTCAAAACAAAACATATGTGAACGCCTTGGGTTGCAATCACCGAGGTGTTACTCACAGCTTCTTTGATGCAGAGCTTCCTGAGCTCCAGCAGGCAGAGCTCCAGATGCTCCTCCAGAGACTGGTGCTTTAGTTTGAGGGCTCTGGTGTGCGTGGTCAGGTCCTTGATGGGAGATGTGGGGCTGTCTGGACCTGTCCGGCAATCAAAGATGGTCAGATAGATCAACATCTTACTATATTACTGGTAAAGGTAGTACAGTACAGTACAGTACTCTAAAGTCAACCAGGAAACACCTTCTTTAATTGCATATATGGTAATGGTTTAATTTATTTTCAACATGCATACAAGTCAGATTGGAATACATCACATAGTACAGTTCACAATTCCACATGTCCAAAAAGGAGTAGAAAGAAACAAAGTTTTAACTGTTCGGAAGTTTACCAGATCAGATTTATAAATGGTTCTAAATCGCAAATAGGCCTATACTGTGGCGTGAAAAAGTGTTTGCCCCCTTTCTGATTTCTTATTTTTGATATGTTTGTCACACTTAAATATTTCAGATCAAACAAATTTAAATATTAGTCATATTAGTTGACTAACAAAAAAAAAAAAAAAAAAAATATATATATATATATATATATATATATAATATAACCATATATATATAACCATATATATACATATATATATGTATATATATGTATATATATGTATATATATATTAGTCAACACAGCTGAACACAAAATGCAGTTTTTAAATGAAACTTTGTAATATTAAGGGAGAAAAAATCCAAACCTACATGGTCCTGTGTGAAAAAGTGATTGAAAGGCTACAAAGCCATTTCTAAAGCTTTGGGACTCCAGCCAATTACAGTGAGAGCCATTATCCACAAATGGCGAAAATATGGAACAGTGGTAAACCTTCCCAGGAGTGGCCAGCCAACCAAAATTACCCCAAGAGCACAGCGACGACTCATCCAAGAGGTCACAAAAGACCCCACAACGACATCCAAAGAACTGCGGGCCTCAATTGCCTGTTAAGGTCAGTGTTCATGAATCCACCGTAAGAAAGACACGGGGCAAACATGGCCTGCATGGCCTGTGTAGCATTATGTATTTTCCATTTTTGTATGGCGTTCCAAGACAAAAACCACTGCTAAACAAAAAGAACATTAAGGCTCCTCCCAATTTTGCCAGAACACATCTTGATGATCCCCAAGAACTTTAGGAAAATACTCTGTGGTCTGACGAGACAAAAGTTTAACATTTTGGAAGGTGTGTGTCTCATTACATCTGGTGTAAAAGTAACGCCGCATTTCAGAAAAAGAACATCATACCAACAGTAAAATATGGTGGTGGTAGTGTGATGGTCTGGGGATGTTTTGCTGCTTCAGCACCTGGAAGACTTTGCCTGATAAATGGAACCATGAATTTTGCTGTCTACCAAAAAAATCCTGAAGTAGAATGTCAGTCCAACTGTTGGTGACCTCAAGCTGAAACGAACTTGGGTTCTGCAGCAGGACAATAATACAAAGCACACCAGCAAGTCCACCTCTGACTGGCTGAAGAAAAACAAAATGAATACTTTGGAGTGTGCTAGTCAAAGTCCTGACCTGAATCCTATTCAGATGCTGTGGCATGACCTTAAAAAGGCGGTTCATGCTGGAAAACCCTCCAATGTGGCTGAATGACAACAATTCTGCAAAGATGAGTGGGCCAAAATTCCTCTACAGCTGTAAGAGACTCATTGCAAGTTATCACAAACACTTGGCTGCAGTTGGGTGGCCTAACAAATTTGTTAGGTTTAGGGGGCAATCACTTTTTCACACAGGGCATGTAGGTTTGGATTGTTCTCCCTTATTAATAAAAAGTTTCATTTAAAAAGTGCCTTTTGTGTTCAGGTGTGTTGTCATTGACTAATATTTCAATTCGTTTGATGATCTGAAACATTTAAGTGTAACAAACATAAAACGGGTAGCTCTACTATGCAATGAAATTGCATAGCAGAACTACCTGTTTTACTATGCATATGACAGACAATAAAACTCTTGAATCTTGAAAAACATAAGAAATCAGGAAGGGAAAAACACGTTTACACCACTGTATGTACTCAATGCACAGATCAGATCGGTGAAATCTGTACAGAATTTGTACAGATCAGATTTGTGGTTACTGCAATTTTAATATTTAGGTTAATTTAATTTGATGCATGCAGTTAATATTTTCCTCCTCATTTCCTTAAGCACTCTGCACATGTCATGATGCATAGTTATGTTTAAAAAGATGGCAATGCTATTGAAAAAATAGATATTATATTATATTATTATATTATTATTATATTATTGTATACAAACTACATCCATACAGACCTCCACAATGACACAAATTTTACTTTGCTCAATACTGCACAACAGCAGCATACAGTAGAAAAAGGAGTTCAGAACAGTCAGAGATTTTCCATATCATTGTTTTTTCAGTTCCTCCACTGTAGGAACTTCCTGATGACAAATGACTGTTAAGTGTGTGTTATTGTTGTGTTTAGTGGAAGCATTCTTACCAGAGTGCAAGATAATCCCACTGTCAGTGTCACTGATCTCCTCTTTGCTCTCAATGCTTGTCATCTTGACTGTCGTATTTGGAAATATCTGTTGAAATGAGATAGTTAGAAGATGAATAAGTGATGATGACAATGTGTTTCCCCCTCACCATGTGGCTTCATTCATGCTGTCCTGCTGCTTTACTTAACAAAAGTGAGCAGAGAGTGTCTTTTCACACACTTATCCATGCAGCCCCCAACTCCTCCTCCACCTCTTTCTCTCCCATCACAAGAGGCAGACCCCCACGGGTGACTCGGCACATGTGCGGGGGTTAATCCAAACGGTGGTGCCATGGTGACGACGTGCGGCCCAAGCCAGGGAAGCATGTCGCCATGAGGAGTGTCACAGGAGTGTTTAAAGCGTCCAGACCCCGAAAAAGAAAGCAGATGGCAGCAAGAATGAACCCCACCAACCCCCCGCCCCCTTTCATGCACTGCACCTGTTCTCCCAGTGCACCCCTCCCTCAGCCTCCTATTCAACCAGTTTCCACACAGCCCTCTGGGGGCTTTGAAGTGGAAGAATGTCTCAATGCTGGGCTTGTGCACGCAGCATCACATCACAAGGTCCCTGCTGACTCCTGTGACACACTTTGCTAGCTGGAGAGCACAATTCATGTTTATGGCCCCACTCTCTTTTCTTTTGTGATTTTACTCCAAACATCTGACTGACGATAAACAAAACTCAACGTGGACGAGACCAACAATGAAAGAGAAAGCACAACAAGAGAACAAATTGAGTGATGGAGGAATTAGGGCGACAGAAAGGTGGCTTTTATTTCCCGTTCTTTTTAGGTCAATTCATTCATTCTGCATCTCACATGCTTGCTCCTAAAAAGCCTGCAGATCACAAGGCAGGGCATTACAGGAACTAATATGATTAGAGGATGTGCTTTACTTGCCTTGTCTCTTGTGATAATATCATGTAAACAAAACAGGAAGTAAACAGTCGGGACAGGAATATGCCTCCTGCTTTGGGTTTGCAGATGAGTATCAGGCCAGGAAGACACAGCTTATGTGGATGAGATAGGATATTAATGTGCATCCTATGTAGACCTGAGCCATTCAGCACAGCAACTCATGTGGACTGAGTAGCAGCCGGTCTCACAATGAGGCACAGGCAGCCTTAGTCAGTAAAACAACATTACAACAAAGGACTTGTATCCCCCAAAAGGCTTCAATATCCTGCTGAGGGGGCCATATCTGCTGACAACTCAGCTTGGGCGTTAGCTTATGAGGCGGCGGCGACATGACTGTGCAGACATCACTATCGGGAATCCAACCGGGCAAGAAAACTAACATGGGACTTACCCACTTGCACCCCATAACTTTTTCTTTCACAATGTCTGTGGTTGTAAGCTGAGTGAGTGAGTGGGTGGGTGGGTGGGTGGGTGGATGTTGGGGTGAGGCAGCAACTTTGACTACATTGTTGCCAAGATGCTGCTGCATTTCATAACATGTTGAAATGTTGTTGGAAAGAGCCCCGAGTCTGTGTGTTTTCCTCCACGGATCGAAACCTTATGGTGCTGTTGTTGGACTATTTTCATCAGTGTGTCTCTCTCTGTGTCTTTTTCTGCCGACTCTCCCTGTCCTTTCGACCCAAGCTGCAAAAAGCTGTTTCCACCAAATGACGTCAGTATACTTCGAATGAAGTAAGCCCTGATCTTGACTGGGTCAGCTGCGTAAATAGTGTAAAGTCCTAGCATGCTAGCGAGCTAGCATGTAATGTGCCAGTTAATTAAACAAAGGAAATATATAAGCAACACAGCACATTTTTTAAAATGTTTTTCCTTGCTTTCCCACCACAATCACAATGAATTAGTTTGGTGTGAAACTGATGATTACTGAATAAACTGATGCAAAATGGAGTGCTGTACCAGCTGCAACCAGCAGACACTGTTGATTCATGATCATATATATTTATGCCAAAAACATATTCTGTTTTAGTGGAAAACACACATTTTCCCTTTTCTGACAGCTAAAGTTAAAGTAATATTAAAAAAAATTACAAATATAATCAACTAAGCCGGGAGGTTTACAAGAATTTTCTGTCCTCACACCGTGAATTAAAAATCAATTCAGTTTTCTTTTAAACATAACTGAAGTTAACAATTTTCTGCATTTTCTGTACCTGTTGTGCCTCCCCTGAAGTATTTTGGTAACTCCCAGGGGAGATCTTCACTATGAAACCCACTGGAATCATTAAATTTGACTAAAAGGTGCAAGTAAAAAAAAAAGGCATAAAGTTGTTGTTTTGGAAAATAAATTGGAAATAAAAAGCACAACTGACAGGGAGAAAAAATACTGTATGGTTTTCATTAAATGTAACCTACCTAAATGATGGGCGCCCCAATACCACTCGACATTCAACAAATGGGCTCAGAGACTGTGATGACTGTCCCACCTATCCTCGCTGCCCAACCAACCGTGACACGGAAGTGAGTGTTTATAGCAAGAGATTATGCTTGGGGATTCGCTGTCTCCCAGATTTCCCCCACCACCCTATCCCATGAGCCTTGAGAGCTGCGATCTCCTTGGAATGCCGCCACAGCCGTGCTCGTCACCACTGCGGTCGGCCCTGGAATTACCAAGGGGGACCAGCCTCACCTCACCAAGGAAATAGCGAGGGAGGCCTGGAATCTTGGCTGGAACCTATAATTAAAATTGTCCACGGAATGCTGATGCGGTGGAAGAAACCAAATGACTTTTCAACATGCTTTATTCCAGAGTCAAGCCAAGTTGCACTCTGGACACAATATGGGCTGCTGGCAGTAAAAAAGCATCAGTGTGGGGAAGTGTTTTGTTACAATGCACTGGCAAGGGGTGGAAGCCACACACATGAAACTATATCGCAAAAGGGCAAGGTTTACACCTCTTCCTTCTTTTTGACATTCAGCCTAGTAATGCATGGGGCTCGTTTTCCACTACAGACAATGCAAAGGGTAACAATAAGCACCACAGACAAGCCAAGAGCAGCAAGCCATATGCTGAGCAGACACAGCAGCTCTGTCACAGACCAGCAACAGCGTAAACACAGGCCACAAGGCGAAGAAGAGATGCCCCATTGTTCTCAGATAGGGGACAGCCTGGGGATCATGACACCTCGTCACTTTGAGTCATCATTTCTTAGGCATTGGAATGATCGGGAGTCATCCCAGAGGCCCTTTAGGATGTCCTTGCAGCTTTTTAGCTTAAAAGTGTCCACTGCTTGTGGGTGAAGTGGAATTGGACTTGGAGGAAGGAAACAGGAGCACGCACCACACACGTGTTGTCTTTAACACCACTATAGCACCCCAAGTGTGTCAACATTTGAAGTGTGAAATTTATTCCACTGCCAACAGTTTACGTCCTGTTGTTACCCCACACAAGAGCGACAAAAACGTTCTCATATTCACAGTACGGTATATCAGAGTCCACAACTGTAGACAGTTAATATGAGGCTGATTTGTACACTTGTTACTGTATTTTTTACATTAACAATAATAATTGTGATGCAAGAAATTACTTTTAAATATTTTATTAAATAATTAGCACACAGGATATTTTATTCGTAATAAGATAAGTCTTTTTTACCTCACACAAGTGCAACAAAAATGTCTCATAGTCACACTACTGTATATAAAAATAAGCATCTTTTTACACTTCTCTGGAGTATTTTTTTTTACAATAATAATAACTTCAATGCAGGAAATTAGATATAGATATATTATCAACGACCATATCAATGAGACATTTAATTTTCTTCAATATGAAACAAATATGCAGTATGTATGTGCAAGACATTAATGTCTAAAATTTGATGAGTGAAATCAAACATTGTACATGGATTAAGTGGTTGTACAGATGCTTGTGTTCAACCAACAAATTTGAAAGGTTTCTAGAAGCAAATGCAAACACAATTTACTTACAGTTTGTGAGTAATCTTCTTCTTCTTCTTCTTCTTCTTCTTCTTTTACACGCTCATTGCTGCCACATCAATAGCTCTCCGGAGTTTGACTTTCTCCGGTCAAATGTGAGAGTAGAGCGGTTTAAGACATCTGTTCTAGTCAACTCCAAGTCGCTCTCTGAAGGGGGAGAATATCTTCATCCTGATTTGTTAATCAAAATAAACTGTTTAACTCAAACCTTCCATAATATATAGTCTAACTTGTTTTTAAAGGTAGTGTATTGTTGCTAAAAACATTTGTTACTACTAATATTTACCTTTAAACGGTGAAGATAATGGATTTAGTAGACGTGAACTCCCCTGGTTATGTTGAAATGGTTCGGTCCGACGCGGCTCACAAAAGACACGCTTCATCCATTGGACGTGACTCAGCAGTACGCTGCTTGTTAAAGCCACGCTTGGCAAGCTTGGAGGCTAACATACAGGATTAGAGGCTGTTTGTAGAAAACTAGTCAAGAAAAATAAAAAAAAGTCTTGATTTAAATGAAATCTTAAATGATGGAATGTGTGGTCCAGGCAGGAGCCACTGCCTGCGGTAACAAGCGTTTGGGTCAGACAAAAAATATGAACTAAATCAATTAGTCATTTGAAAAGTGTCATTGCATAGTTTATGTTTGGGATTTTTCAGGTGTTAAAACTAAAAAGATCTTGAGTTTTTCAGAACTCTCAGTTATGTATACTTTATTATTATAATCACACTCTCTACAATCATTTAAAGCAGGGGTCACCAAGGTTTTTCCTTGTGAGAGCTACTTTTACAAAATGAAAATGGCCAAGAGCTAGTCATTTTTGTAACATTTCTTTTCAGAGCTTATTTTAAACCCCAACAAAGCGAATATGCTTGTTTTACCAGAACATTAACAAAATGCTGGTGTCCACAACTCACATTTTGTATTTCAGAATGCATTTCTTTCTACTGTTCTTTCATTATTAACTGAAAACCTGAATGAAAAGCAGACTTGCGGGCACCTCATGTGGTCGTGGGGGGCTACCTGGTGCCCGCGGGCACCACGTTGGTGACCCCTGATTTAAAGGCATTTTAAAAATTGCTGATTCGTTATTAACAGATTTTACCAAATACACATAGGTTGTGTAAAAAAGCCAACTTAATCATGCATCTAAATTTCACTTCAAGTCTGTGTTTTCCGTAATTTTCCCCAAATGTCTCCAGTGCCTTAACTGGACCCATGGGTATTCTCAATCTGTATATCCTGAAAAGCCTCCTCCAGATGGTCTACTTTCTCACTCTCATTCCGTGAAGGAATGAAAAGCTCAGCTAATTAAACAAAGAGTCATATCCATGTGAAAGAGGTGAGAGTCCTTGGGGGAGAAGAGCTGCATGCAAATCAATAACCGAGCGCTTTCAATAGTGTCCAATAAAACATAATGTGAGTCTCTGCAAACCGTAAGCTTTATTTCCACTGCACTCTGCGACACGAAACACACCAAAAGTCAGGACAGAAACAATTCAATTTGTTACACTGAGGGATGCACATTGTTTTGTTCAAACGTACTGGCCCAAAACATCCTGGAAATGTCTCAAAGGACAGGTGCGGCCCTTCCACAGAACAAAAGCAGAAAGCATATGACTGAAAGAATAAATAATATCATGACAGTAAAAAAAACATTTAAAAAAACTTTGTGATACGTTCCCCTGAACTCCACAATCAACACAAACAGAACTGTGAAAAACACTTAACTTGGTATGTGTTATGTGTGACACACAATAAATACCAATAAACAAAATGACATGTAATAATGAGGGTCACACATGGAGAAGCGGGGTGACTTTTGGGGACTCACTGTTCTGACATCTGTGTGCGTCTCAGGTTGTCCTTCACGCGAACAAATTCTGGTATTTTCTGCTCACTCTCTTTCTGCCTGATCTCCTCCTGCTCATACTGCCAAGGAAAAATATAGGTGTCAGTCTGTATGTTTATATGCACAGAAGGATGATTAACACAGCCTTTACAGAACTGTACATTGTTTCTGTTTTGTGTGCTTTACTTTTATTACAAGAGATTTCTCCTACGTTACAAAAACATGCATGTCCCTCAATGAACCGCAGCTCCCCAGTGTCGACAGCACTCGTGCACCACCATGCTTGACTATACACAAGACAATAATCTTGCTACTCAGTTGTGTTGACAGTAATGACTGTGTTTACTTGTTTTCTGTGGAGAATAAGTCTATACTGCTATACGTGCTGTACAAAAATGGTTTGTGAATGTTTATCACTTGTTTATGTTTTATTACTTTTAATGTTTATTACTTTTCCCCGCCTGGAACACTGCGTTGGCCTACGTGGCTCTGTGCTTAAATGGTTCATGTCAGATCTCACCAACAGGACTTTTTCAGTAATGATCAATGACTTTTCCTCTACAACCGCTCCCCTCTCCTCTGGCCCCTGGGTTCCATCCTTGGGCCTATCTTATTTTCACTATACATGCTACCATTAGGACCAGTCATCTCCAAACACAATATCCATCCATTTTCATTTTTATGCCGATGATGTACAGCTCTACCGACCAGTTATGCTCAGTGATAAGAAGGCACTAGATCCCCTCCGTAGCTGCCTTCATGACATCAAACAATGGCTCTCTCAGAATTTCCTTCATTTAAATGAAGGAAAAACGGAGTACCTTGTTTTTACCCCCGATTCACCGCACAGTGAACCCATGTTGCTATGTTCTTTGACAACGATCTAAAGTTTGATAAGAAAATTAGTTCTGTGGTCAGAGCAAGTTTCTTCCACCCCAGGCTCCTGGCAAAGGTAAAACCCTTTTTATCAAGTCCAGATCTTGAAAAAGTGAAAAAGCTTGAGGCTTGATTTTTGTAATGCCCTCTACACTGGAATAAATCAGTCCCTCCTCCGCAGACTCCAGTTGGTACAAAAAGCAGCGGCTCCCCTCCTTACTAATGCTCCAAAATACGCCCATATCACTCCAGTTCTCCGTTCTCTCCATTGGCTCCCGGTACAGTCTAGAATCCATTTTAAATTCCTTTTATTTGTGTTCAAGGGCCTTGCTCCAGCATACTTGGCTGAGCTTTTAACTGTCCATCACCACTCCAGGGCCCTGCGCTGTTCTCATCACACAACATTAGAAGTCCAGAGGATGAAATACAAAAAATGGGGGGATCGCGCTTTTGCTGCGTTTGCCCCCATGCTTTGGAACTCCCTTCCACCTGCGCTGCGGTCTATTATAGAGCTATGAGTTTTTAAATCTCATTTAAAAACTCATTTATTCCAACTGGCTTATGACACATGATGATTATATGTATTTTAGATGTGATTATGTGCATGTATTTTTATTTTGTTTTAACTGTTTTCACTATATCTTATTCGTTCTTACCCTGTTCTTCTTTGCTATAACCTGTTTTTACTCCTGTGAAGCACCTCGGGCACCATTGCGATGTTGTAAGGGGCTATACAAACAAACTTTGATTTGATTTGATCTGATCTACCCTGACCTCTTTTAGCTTCTGTTGCCTCTTGCGGAGCTCCGTCTCCAGGTCCGAGGGCTGCCGTTGAGCCATCTCCTCCTCCTTGTGGAGCTCCAGCCGGCGTTGCTCCAACACTCGCTTCAACTCAGGCTTCTCCTCCAGCAGCAGGCCCCTGCACAGCCAGGGTCACACAGCTCAGCGCAAACAGAAACAGATCAGGACTATAACAGTGTTTGGTGTCTATTACCGTTTATGGCTGAGAAGCAGTTCCCGATGCAGGTTCTGGTAGGTGGGCGCCTCTCCAGAAAAACCATTCAGTTTTCTGGGCTGAACATCATTGCTGCCGTCCACTGTGGATTGACTGTGGAGTGTGTGTGTGTGGCCCACCGAGGTGTCTGGGGAAGGCAAACAAACTAATATATCATTGCAATATCACACACACACACACACAAACACATATATACTGTATATATATATATATATACAGTATATATATATATATATATATATATATGCATGCTATAATATAAAAACTGCATGTTGGTATCCATGTCTGCTTTTAAAAAACATATATATATAATATAATATTTAAAACATCCCTTCTCTTACTTATCAATACAACAGCTTCCAAATAAATCTGTCCTATGTGGAAACATGGTCATAGTTTATTTGTTTTGGACATGCTTAACAGGTTACTTTAAAGAATAAGGTCAGAGCAGAGCGTATTAATCCGACCCCTTCTCTATCGCTGCAAATTATTCTCACCATATCTTTTACATGATGACCAAAGAAGAAGAAAAAGAAGAAATATAGATGTTAAAATAAACACAAATTTTATATTAATAGTAAATAAAATGTGAATAAATATAATTAATAAAACATCTAAAATAAAATAAAGTACGATAAGTAAATACATTAAGAGAATATGAATAAATAAATAGATACCAGAGTAGACACTTTGACAGAAATGCACAGTTCATAAATAAATGCTGGGTTTGCAGTAGACTAAGCAGTGATGAGGGAAAGAAAAGAAAGAAGGAAAGGTGTTAAAAAAATACAAATAAGAAAATATTATATCATAATAGAATTTTTTAATGTTTTTTTTATTTATGTTGAAGTTTTGAAAGACAATATTTCTACCATGAGGTGCTCCTAATATTTTGTCTGTATCGTTCATCTAAAAGTACCAATGTGTAAAATATATATGTAAAATAAATATATATTTCATTACAGAAAACATTGTCAACCCAATTGTAATTTCTCATTAAAACATGTCAAGCATGTATTTCATACAGTATGTATGGCTAAAATAATCTGAAAGAAATAAAGAAATTCTACATTTCATTGCTACTTTTACAGCTAATTTGTATTTGTGGCTGCAGGTACCTTTTTTGTAATGTCCATATCCTGTTTTCTGTGATTTATCACAGTTAGGAAGTGTGCGAGAGAAAAAAAAAAGGAGGAGAATCCATGTTAGTAAGATCGTTTCCACACAGTAACATAACAAAATATTTGACTAAATACGATATGCTGATTTTTTTTTTAATCTTTAGTAGTGTGATGGTACACGCTTCTGCCTTTCATGGCAGACGGTATGGTGACACTTCCCAGACAGGGTGGCATCAGGAGGGCCATCCGGTGTGAAAACTAAGCCATAACCGCTCATGAGATTGGCTGTGGTGACCCCTGACAGGGAAAAGCCAAAAGTGAACCAAAAAAATATACTATAGTATGCTCTTTGGGTTTTTTTTTGACCAAATGATTAGATGGGCTACATATCAGCTGAAAAACAAGAGTGACGTAACAACCAGCCTCAGAGGGCACAGAGTTGCATGAACAAAGAAAGTTGCTACATTTAACTGTGTACAATGTGAAAAAAACTTCCTTAATATCTATTTGAGAAGGCAAATGAATTACCCTGAACTGATAGACTACCTGAAGCTAAACCCCTAAACATCCCACAGATGGCCCCCAGACCACATGGTGACTATACAGACCCAAAGGTGAGCATCTACAGTATGCAACTACTCACTTTGCTTGCACTGGATTCCTCCATGGTATAGAGGGTGGAGCTTGTCTCTTTTGGGCCAGTCTTTCCTCTTTTTTTAGTCCATTATACAACAAAAATGATAATTCCACCTCCTCACTTCATGTGTTTGCTGTCTGATTCTTCTTAGTGTGTTGACTCCAGCATGTTGTTGTTGACGTAGGACTCAGAAGTGTCACCTCACCTCAGTGGTAGTAGACGCTCAAATCTTATTACGCCATTCAAGATTACCTCACCACCCCCACAGAGTGCAGGACGATAGATTAGTTAATTGCTGTAGACACAAATGCAGCTTAAATCCAATATAGCACCGCACTATTACCTCTATAGAGTCCATTAAGAGTGGCGAGGCACCCACACTACTTGCAGGCATAGTCCTCCATATGCAATATATAAAGTATACTGTATGTGACTGTGTACAGTGTGCACTGACAAAAATAACCCAAAGCACAAAAGGCCATTTGTGCATAAATAAATGTCCTGTATCATTATAAATACCCATTTTAACTTCATGTATTATTATTAAAACCCAAATCAATGTTACAATTGAACACTTTTACATGTATTCTTGAATAAATGAACGTATCACCAGCTTCCTTGCGGTTAGCTGCAGAAGGAAGCTGTGAGTATATATGGTAAGTAATAAGTAAGTAAGTATAAAGTGAGTCATTTCCGTAGCATATGGTATGAAATAACGTTCTACCTGTACTACCTGTGATTCATGCGATTGACTTGCTGTGGCAACCTCTGAAAGGATTTTTTTTTATTCAACATTTTAAAATGTGTTTGGGAGCATGCAGGCAAATGTGTGTGAAAATGAATTGTGTTTCATAGATATATTTATTTTACGTTAATTGTAGGCGTCAAGACACTGGAACCTTGGTGACCGTCATTAATTTGTTCCAGAAGGGACGCCCCTAACCACAACGGACGAATACATTTTTCTCATAATAAATAATGTAAATCCAATTAATCTCCTCCAGAAAGCCAAAAATGTTAACACAAAACCTGTTTTTATAATTTTATAAGTAAAGTTTTACACGCAGAACTTTTAAAAATGTGTATAAATGCATATAAATGATGAATGAAAGCAATAAATTAACATTTAAGGTTACTTTTACCTTCACTGAAGACGTGATTCTTGACGTGACTGTTCGAAAAGACACGATGTGGCAGTGAAACACCACACAGACACCACCTTCCTGTTTTGCAACGAGTTATTTCTTGAATTCAATAGTGGTTCTCACCTCAATACCCAAAATGGAGCCAAAGAAAGTTGCAAGTGCAAGAATTTTGATAAAGATGGTGACAAACACTATTGAATTCAAGAAATAAATCACAAAACAGGAAGATGCTGTCCGTGTGGTGTCTCGCTGCCACATCGTGTCTTTAGGAACAGTCACGTCTTCAGTGAACCTAAAAGTAACCTTAAATGTTCATTTAGCCCTTTCATTCCTCATTTGCACTTACAATTGTTTGATGCGTGCAAAACTATAATTATAAAACTATAAATATGTTTTGTGGTAACATTTTTGAGAGTCAACTGCTGATGACATCATAGACAGGCAACGTAATCGACTTCTAGTTCTGGTTACCATTTTGTTAACAAGCTATGCTAACAAAGACATTTGTGATAAAAATACATTAAGAACACAATTGGATTCACGCACTGTATTATTATTATAACATGACAAGACGCGCACCATATTGTACGCTAACCGGAGAATGTACGCAAACTGAGGCAAAATATTGGCGTAAATTGTCAACATTAGCTGAAATACACACTAACCGGGAAGGACGCTAACCGACGTTCCATTGTACTGATGTGATGTTCTTCTTCAGAACACAGACTAGTTGAGACTGAATCGACAGCGCCTCAGCTGGTTGCAACCAAGCACAGCACCCCATTTTGCCTCAATTGCTTAGAATATAGGTGGTCCTCGGTTTACAGCGCTCCGAGTTTCAGCATTCTGGAGTTACGTACGCGCTCCCATTATTACTTATGCAATTACACTGCACATGGGATGCAGAAGCCTCATCAGTTGCGGCAGACATTAAGAACAGACTATATTAGTAGTTACTTCAGTGTATATTGTTGCAGGAGAGACAGTCATTGCCCACCTTTGACATTGCAGCAGGTAACCGCCAATTACTTGACATCCCTCAACTTGACTGCTGCTTCAATGAGAAAGAGCAGCGGGATGCAAGAATCCTCCGAGCCTAGTCTGCTATTATCCAGGATTCCACAGCCTGATCTCCAACCTGTTGAGGCGGAAGTACCTGAACAAAAGACATCTAAGTCACTTATACTTGCAACAACAATGTACACAAAGGATAATTGCTTGCATGCTTGAATTATGTATATGCTAATTTGGGTCTGCTCTAGTAACCTAATAATGATGAGCACATACCTTGGCTTTCACAACAGACAGGTCATGGATGAGCTGGCACGGTCTCTCTCTCAGCCATCCACACACCATCTGGTTGTAGGCCTCCAAACCTTTGCAGCCTCTCAGCTCCTTAGGGTGGAAAGGCTCAGGCAGATAAACTTCAATAAGTCAAAAAAGGAAATTGAAGGCAGAATTTAGGTGTCGTCACTCCAAGATGAGCGAGGCAACTGGTATGGATCTTTGCCCCTTGATAAACTGTTTTTCTCTAAATACAACGTCCCCTCCTGTGCAATGAGTTTGTCTATGAAGGTTTTAGAAGCTTCTTCGCACTGTGCTGCGCATTCCGACATTCTATGCCTGCTGTATTTACGCCATTTAGCGCTTGTCCAGGCTGTTGTTTAGGTATCTCCATGGTTACCGGCCTAGTCGTGGCGTAAGCGACATTATACTATTCTGCCACAAGAGGACGACTCGTTACTAACATTAACTGTTGTGGCGCTTTCCCATAATGCAACGCGGCTCAGGATATATATCCTAACCCGGAAAACTGTCCGTTACAGTATGAATGGTTTGAGTGAATGTTTCGTGTGTGTGTTTGTTTCACTGCGTTTGAGAGCATGGGTGGATGAGTGTTGTGTGACTGCGGAGTGAGTGTTCTTTTAAGAAAAACCTACACACTGATCTTATTTGATCTGGTCGCAGTTTTGGCTCGACTGTGACCAGAAGTGATAGGAAAAGAGCTCGCTAGCCTCCGTGGCAATGAGCAGCAAGGCACGACTTCAACCTTCGCGGCCTCCACGCTTTTAAGTTGTGGTAAGAGGTGATGAATTGATCAGATATACTAGTTCGGAGTGTGTTTGGATTATTTCCACACTTCACAACGAACAATGAGTAAAGAGGCGATTCTGATCTAACCTCAACAAAAGAGCAGAGGCCACACGAGAAGGTTCGAGCTCAGAGCTTTGTCACCGATTAGATAGAAAGCAGCAATACATTTGCGTGTAACACACTGCATTTTGCATGTTTTAGGATTTGTTGTAGAAACTGTTATTGGTATCACAGTTAAAAAAATCACACCGAACTAGCTTATAGCTATCAAAGCCCAATTCGGTATTAGCTTATTGTCCTTTGTTAGTGAGTCGCATGTTAGTTGGGGTTGATACGCTTTTAATCAGCCTGTAGTGCAATGTAAAATGCAATTCACTGAAACAAACCAAATTAAATAAAATAACTTGTTTTGGTGTGTGATGTGTTGTTTTGGTATGATAGGAACATTTAGCGCCACCTCCCGGTTTGGAATACTGGTTGCTCTCGACAAAAAGTCTGAATAAATAGGAATGATTGAACAATGGGAGACAACGCTTCCAAGTAAATAAATCCATTAAAACATGAAGTTGAATCGGAGGATGTATAAATAGCCCACGGGTTATATTTGCAAAAGAATAACCATTTAAAAGAAAGCAGGATACCGTATTTTTACTGTTTTACTAGCTGCTCACTAAAATTTGTACATAACGCAATCCATGCCCATTAGTTACCAAGACGTTTAACACGTTATTTCAAAGAATTCATGAAATTGCGTGCGTCATTCGAGTTCGGGTATCGCGATACCCAACGCGAATTTAACTGACCAATCACCTTTCAGCTAAGACGAGCTGCGAGCGCTTGGACAACAGCAAGGAGTCTAGAGTTCAAATGGGAATGCTGCATATACCGCAAATGAACGGAACAGAGTGTCGTACGCCATGATGATGAGCAAGACAGGTGGGCTGGGCGAGGCGGACAATAGTGTACAATGTATTCACTAGCTCTGAGCTGAGTATAAAATAAAGTTAGACACTGTGAGTACACCTTGATTAAATCGTTGGATGTTTTTTACTGGACACAATGAATATATACAGTATATGTGTGTAAAAATCTGTTATACTGCAGAACTATGACCTACATGTAAAAACCTGAGCAGCAGTATGAAACAAACTTTTTGCTTCTTTGACTTTTTCCTTCCTTACAGTGTTACCAACGCTTAGCAATCAAGATACAAAATAATAAATCATAATTGTAATTAATTAAAAAATAATAAAATAAATACAAATATTTTTCATTCCTTACAGTATTACTACGGCTTAACAAGTCTGCATAGTGTCCCAACTCTAAAAGAACCACTACCCCTTTCCCACAATCATTATATTATTATATATTATTCAGTATGTAACAATAACAATATAACAAAATAATGTGCACGTGTAGATAGGACCACACATGGCATCATTAATTACCATTACAGTAATATGGTTTTAAAATAATCTGGTTATTTTTTCATGTCCGAAAGGAGCAACAGAAATTTGATGTGGATTGATTTGAATACTTATATTATGTGAATATTTAACTGGAAGTATTTACACAATGCAATTTATTTTACTCTAAATCATCCTCATCACTGACTTGTCATTAATTCAATACTGTATAGTGTGTGGGAGTCCCACACAATATACACTTTAAGCACTTTATTCGTCCAATTTTCTGTTTATTTACAACAACCAGTGTTATAACATTTTTATGACACATACCTCTCTTTGTTTTTGGGGAATTTGAAATATGATAAACGTGCTCCGTCTATTGGACCGTCTATTTGAGTATTTAATTGGTGAGCAGTGTGCCGAGGGTATGTTGACAATGCAATGTTTGTGGATTCTGCTCACCATCATGGCGGCCAAACCGACGCGGGGCATAAGGGACATATTACGGAAGTGGATGCTTTGTCGGCGTCGTATTTTAACCCTAGAGTCCTTGGACAACAGAAGTAATGCACGCGAGGGTCCAGCAGTGTGTTGTCTGATCCCCACCATCAAAATGACGGATACGAGGAAAAAGCCGCGACTGAGCCATGCTAACAGAAACTCACAAACCGGCGTCTTCATAGGCAGTCAGACAAATACCACCGGACCAGACGGTAGTTTTGTGGATGGCGCGATACTTCACATCGCCATGAAAAACTTTCTGTAAGTTGCTGTCAAAAATGGAAGATAAGAGAGCGACCACTATGACTCAAATGAAGGGAGTCAGCTGTTCTTCTGGGAGAGATGTCACAGCAGAGTAGCTTGTGCGGAGTAGGAATTCTTCAGCCCATGTTAACATAAATTACAGATTTACATGTTAGCATTCTGTGAACTGGCTAAAGTGTTAGTTTCAAAGCGCATGCGCACTTGTCAAAAGGGAATTGCATTGTTAACGTTCAAATCTTCAAAGTAAAACACAAGTCGTGCTCAGCAATTCTTCGTTGTTGCATAGAAAAAACACAATTTATGCTAGGTCTGATGCATCCACAGATGCCTTTAATGGTAGACCCCTCTAATGGCAATCCGTTATTCAAAATACGTTCAAAAACTCATAAGAGCAACGAAAAAAAAACATTTTAGCTATGTGAATGAAAACACAATAGAACACAACATGTGTACTGTTACGGTCCTATCTACAGTATAACTTATTTTCTGACAGGACATACGACTACGCTGTGGTTCGTCCTGGACCAAACCTCAACATGATTGTTGGGGCAAATGGAACGGGCAAGTCCAGCATTGTGTGCGCCATCTGCCTGGGCCTGGCAGGCAAGACCTCTGTCCTTAGTAGAGGAGACAAGGTATGAAAGACATGCTGCTCCACCGTCATTGTGGACCAATGACATCAGTGTTGACTGTTTGTTTCCCCTAGGTTGGCCACTATGTGAAACATGGATGCAATAAAGGATCTGTCGAAATTGAGCTGTAAGTTATGTGAAGCAGTTTGCAAGTGTTATACTGTGACAAATCAATTGTGGTTCTTTCAGTTGCATTATGATTTAGGATTAACAATCATAACATCTTTCTATTGGTGACTACTAAATGGTCAACACATTGTTCATTCAGGTTTAAGAGTGGTGGGAATGTAGTGATTAACCGAGAGATCCATGTGGAGAACAATCAATCTGTGTGGATGCTGAATGGAAAACATTGTAGCCAGAAAACAGTGGAAGAAGAGGTCAAGGCTCTACACATTCAAGTCAGCAACCTTTGCCAGTTCTTGCCACAGGTAAGCTTCAGCCGTGACCACATAGAGCATTTGCAACAATATTTTCGGACTCCTCTTTAACGTGTTGGGTTTTTCTGCAGGAAAAAGTGGGAGAATTTGCCAAAATGTCCAAGATTGAGTTGCTGGAGGCAACTGAGAAGTCTGTGGGTCCACCGGAAATGTACGAGTATCACTGCGAGCTCAAAAACTTTCGCACCAAAGAACGAGAAATGGAGGTGAACACAGCTTGCTTGAATTAAAACATCCAAATTTCTGCAAGACCGTGAATGCATCATGGCTGATTTCTGACTGGTGATTGAATGAGCATAAGTAATGGAGAGGAAGCCGGTGTTTGCCTGCTTACGTTTGTTGAGCCGTGACATAAAGAAACATTTCAGAAGAAAATAAGTTTTTATGGATGGATGGTTGGATGGAGTTTTTAATTCTGTCTAAATTGCTTGGTCTTCTCTATGTGGCAAGAAACCAAAAAATAAGTGGAAAGACATTTTCAAAACAAGCACCCATTTTCTGAAAAGTAGTAATTTAGAGCTACACATGTAACAGTGGTCATACCTGCAGTACAGCCCTGGGCTTGAACCGGCAACCACATAAGTCCACTGATAGATAGTTGAGCAGTGTGAGCCAGCGAGCTAAAAGGAGCAGGCTGTCATTCACTGTCGTGCACATTTCTTACGACGTCAGGTAGTGAGGTTCAACCAATGTACTATCACAACCCCGCGTTCGTTACACATGCACACTGTACTTACGGTACATTTGTTGTATTCTGTTGTAACAAGGTAAAATTGAGAAAGATTCAAACTTTTAAAAGATTATGAACTGATATGATTTGGGACGACACCTGCTATATATTAACATGTCAACTTCTTACTGTTACTATTAGGAATGACACTTATTTTTGTTAAATTCAGAATGTTATAAAGGAGAGGAACAGTTATTTGGAGAAGTCCAGGCAGAGAAACGAGAGAAACAAACACGATGTGAACCGTTATTATGAAAAGAAGAGGCATCTGGATGTGATCGAGTTGTTGGAGAAGAAAAAACCTTGGGTGGTGAGTGGCTGAATAACCTTGGTGCGCGTGAGCGAGTCAAAGCAGAATGTCAGTAGTGTTCCTTCTGCTTGTAGGAGTATGAAACTACCCGCAAGGAACTTGAAGATGTGAAGAAAGAGCGAGATGAGGCTAAAAGGCAGCTCTCCACCCTGAAGCAGGCACAAGTGCCCTTGCTGACAAAGCTGCAGTCCATTGAAGAGCAGCGGAAGCCCATTGAAACACAAATGAAGGCAAAGGTTGGTTCTCATTCATGATTTTAACAGAAAGTTTTGGTGTCTATAAACAGCAGGATGGATATGCAGTATATCTTGACTCTCAAATTATATTCCTTTTTAATCAGTATAGCATAAACAATCATACACATATTTAAATGTTTTGAGAAACACTTGTAATATTAGCTTGACTTTGGCTGAAATGTGCAGTATAAGCAGTTGATGAGATGAAATTATTTTTCAGAATGCTGCAATCAAAGAAGTGTCTCTGAGTTGTAAACAGAAACAGGATCAGTTGGATCGAATCCACAAAGAGGTGAGTTACGAATCAAATCAAGTATTGACATGAATATAACACTCCTATATTTGAAGACAAAAAAGTAATCATTAAAAAAATCCAAATCATACAAAATCATATTTCTTACCTTTGACATTGTTAAGACGTCTTCACTGATCACTATTATCTTAAAATTAGCGTCATAACTCTGTTTGAAGTTGCCCAACCTTTGAACCTCATTTTTCTGAGCAGGTCTGTGTCGCCTCTGTATCAAACTAGGCCACTGAAGTGTGTGAGTGACTAGAAGAAAAGCTGAAGTGGCTTGGCAGTCGGACTAGAGCTGTTCTTTCTAGTCAGATCGGTGTTTGCCCCACTTAGTCATTGAGCATGATCTGATCAAACCGGTACGGATGAGGGGCAAAATGTCTTCTAAGACAACCGGAACAGTCCAGTGTCCTGAGAAGGCGAAGAATGTCCAAAGCGGGAGTGTGCCACTTAAAATCAAACCCATCATCATGGAAGTGAAAATGAACATAAAACACACAGAGAGAGAGAGAGGAGACACCCACCAATATTGGCCGCTCTTTTGGTCCCAACTAGGCCTGGGCGATAAACCGAAAATTTACCGTTACTGAAATTGACCACGATAACTGACGTCATTTTGCCCATGTCGGTGAATTTGGTGTTTTAATAAAAAAGAAAATATAAACGTAAAATATATATATATAATAAATATATATATATATATATATATATATATATATATATATATATATATATAAAATATATTTTTGTCTGTTTTGACTGTGTGTGCTGCTATGCTGTGTTCACTGCCCTTTAAGACGAGGTACATCATGTGTAGTCACGGGACTCCACCCATCCAGCCTTAAAAAGAAGGGAAACAGACGATGAGGGAATGGCTGATGGTTCAAATGAAGAAGCGGCTGTACAGTGCCAGCATTTCAAAATAGACTGTGCGAGTAGAAAAAATAAAAAGGGAGCACACTTGTGACTACGTTTTTCAACCCTTTCATTTGCACTTTGCTCCTGAAATAAGTCCATTCAAAGTGAATCAAAGTCGAGTAACATTTTGCCGCATCTGTATATAACTCTACAAGTCTCCTACACCATTTCTTGGTCCACATGGGCAACTTGTGTTGACACGCAATGATTTCTCATCCGTACAAGCTGTACTCGCTGATGTATCTAACTAGCTATGTTATCAGTTGGATACTGTAACGCTGTGGGAAAGATGACTGCTCTCTGTGACGTACTAAAGCGCTTTCCCACTCATGCGCTAAAAGCACTTTTTTTTCTGTTTGTATGCATCGTAACGCCGCTCCGAATGATACTAAAAACTAAACACAAATACTTCACTTTCAATATATGGATTTTTAAAACCTTTAAAAAAACAAAAAACATGTACATCATGGCCAATTATGCAAAACTGACAATTCACAAATAACGAACAAGAAAATAAAAACATTCTAAAAGCGTCTGAATAGGAAACCATGATTAGTTTGCTGTTGGTAGCAGTTTTTAAGGATCCCATGCTTTATTTGATGTCACAAATAGGTTGTCACACGGCTACAAGAACATGTGAAATTCTCTTTTCATTGTGTAAATGATCATTTTGATGATGGTTGTCTAATGTCTAGTTTCTAATGCTAACATGGCACACACATATCGGCAATAACATGACAATGGAATGTCTGGAAGTGAAAAGAATTGTCAGAAAAATGAGAGTCATTATATTTATAAATGGTATTATTATCATTGGAAAATATTACCTGACTAGGTTGGGTTGATATCAACATGGTTCTTCTTGTGCAGTGTGGTAAGTGGCCATTAGTAATGTAATTGCATGAGACGTGATGTCAGCCATGTTATGTGGCTGTATGTGTAGCTTAGTACATGTGTGTACAGGATGTAGTATGTCAGGATATGGACCATACATTCATATTTGTGGACCGCAGACCCAGGGAGATTTATTTTGGGTTCCACAAAGATGATGTTCAGCAAAAGAACATGAAATGCAAAGTGAGTATGAAATCTGTCGTAACCACCCAAAGCACATTAGGTAAATTTAAAAATTATTATTATTATTAATATTGTTATTTTGACGTTTTTTTGTCCTCTTCCTCCTGCATTTTTCAACCAATTCAAACCATTCAAGCATCAAGTTGTAGCTCTCGAGATATTTCAAGAAATTCCCAAAATTTCATTACCTCTCTTTGACCCCTTGCTGGTCTTCCCGGGGGGGAGGGCTCTCTGGGCTGGCTCTTGGGGCGGTGATCTTTGTGCTGCCTGCCCCTGTGGGTCTGGTGGCCTTCTGGCGGCGGGGGCTTGGCCTGGCTATTTGGGGCGGGGCTCTCTGGGAGGTGGAAGGCGGCCCCTTTCCTTTCATGCATTCTCAGTGACAATTACACGCTTTTTGCTAACATGCTAAGCGTTAACATGCTAACTTTATTATGTTAGCATTGCTAGCATGCTAACATTAGCATAATAGCAGCTTGAGCTGTCTCTTTTTATCTGTTTTTATATCTTTACATCGCACAGAAAAGAGATGTGTTCATATCTCACACATAAGGATTGTTGAATGGGTAAAATTCTAAATTTTAAAATAAAGTGCAGTTTTCCTTTAAGGTGCAACATTATTGAATGCTAGAGGTGTCAAGGTTATCCTTTAAGACTAGGCTGGGACATTATTTTAAGAAGGTAGAAAGGCAACGTAACCACAGAGATGTTTTATTTAATTATTGTATTTAATATTTTTACTATAACTGTGTTGTAAATATGTTCTGTGTACTGTACAGTGTGAGTAATTAAGGAGTTAACCCTGTAATTTCCGATTTACACGAAAACTTATATGACAGTCTAGGAACAGAACTCATTCGTAACCCGGAGACCACATGTACCGTCTTATATTTGTGACATCATAGCCATCTGCCTTTTTCACCACGACTATTTACAGCAAAAAACAATGTCTCTAGAAATGACACAAATTTAACATTTTTACAGAAATTGTAAAATCATTGATTGGTGATATGAACGAATGACACATCACCCTGCCTGTCAATAGATCGAACACATAAAACAAGCATTTAAGATGAAGCAAACAGAGGAAGAAGATCAGAGGAAGCGCATCAGCAATGCCAAACTGACCATCGAGGACTTAAAAGCCGAGCTTGCCAAAGTCGCCAACCAACCAGACCTAACTCCAAGGATAAATGCTGTCAACACTGAGCTGAAGCATATCCAGGTTGAGAGGGCAAAGGTGGAAGGAGAGAAAGCTGACCTTCGGAGGGAGAAGGACAACCTGTGTGCTGAGTTGAGAAGTACGTTATTTTTGGCCGCATTTAGATATTCAGAACACTCGTTTAGAGCATCACTTGTGGTTCCTGTTAATTTGCTTTGGTTGACAGTGTTGGAAAGAAAGCTCAGCGACATGAACAACATGATGAACGCCAAAGAGGAGAAGCTGCGTGGACGCCACAAGGACACACACACGGCTCTGCAGTGGCTCAGACAGAACAGACACCTCTTCAGTGGAAATGTACATGAGCCCATGATGCTCGTGGTGAGTCTGATGCTGCAAATTACATGAATCTAATAATCATCACATCACCAGGGGTCGCTGATGTTGTCACTGCTGGTGATATTTAACTGTCCTGGAGAGATGTGGCAGTCGTGAAGAGGGGTTGTTTCACTCAGTCAGTGCTATTATTTAGTATGTGCTAGTATATAATTGTGATATGTTGCTCTGAAGTGTAGCTCTCCGGCGCCTTGTGTATTTCTGTCTGCTGGCATACACACAGCAAAAGAGTGTAGCCTCGTGAGTGGCCACATAAACAAGTCAGCATGTCAGCCAATAATATAATGTTGCAGGCTACAGTCACATGGATCTTACATTTCTGAATAATATGTGCAACTGTTGTCACAGGAACATCAACCTGCTTGGAGATGGTCTTATAGCCTTTACCTTTAACATGTTGTTGATAATTTGCTTTCTAATCTCCTGAGACAACTCTCTCCTTTGCTGCGTCTGGTCCATGTTGTGTGGTACACACCATGTCACCAAACAGCACAGTGACTGACTGATTACAAGGTTGTAGACACCTGTTAGTGGGCACACTTTGAATTAACGTGTCCGTTTGGTCACATTATTTTCAGTCTTTTCTAGGAGTACCATCATTTTTGTCCAGGCCTGTTTCATGACTTTATTTTTTTTCAATAATTCTGTTGAAGCATGGTTGAAAAGCAATGTCTGACGTTCATTGGTTAAATTTCATAGAATTTTTATTTATTATTACTTTTTTCAGATTGAAGTTATTTCTGTGACCATTGTGAGTTTTTCTTTCATTGAATGAAGGGTACCAACAATTTTGTCCAAGTGTGTATGATGCTAATAGTTTATGTGTGTGGCTTTTGTATCCACTTTGCCAATAACAATGGCTTTTGGGCCTGTTTAAAAAATAAATAAATTATATATATATATTTATTGTTTTTAAAATTTTGCTTCCTCAGATTAACATGAAAGATCATCGCTTTGCGAAGTACGTAGAGACCCACATCTCCTTCCATGACTTGCGTGCATTTGTTTTCCAGAGGAAAGATGACATGGAAAAGTTCATGATAGAGGTGAGGATGCTTCAGATTATGGTAGCTATGGTAATTAATTAGAAGCAAACTGAATGGAGATGTAGTGTAATGTGTTAAGTATGAATATAAATGCCCTCAGGTCCGTGACAAAATGAACTTGAAAGTGAATTCTATTTCTGCCCCGGATATGTCATGTTCAACACAACCTCCATCACGCAATATTGAATCTTTGAGGTGAGAGAAAAACATTTTCTGTAATTTTTTTCTGTGCCTTTTTTATTTATTTGTTTGTCTTTGCAGGTGTTTCGGTTTTTTCACCTTTCTGAGAGAGATGTTTGACGCTCCTGATGAGGTGATGAGTTACCTGTGTCAACAGTATAAAGTGCATGATGTTCCTGTGGGCAATGAGCAGACCAAAGCCATGATTAGAACGGTATGCTCCTCTTGCCACAAAAGTCAAGATCCCAGTAGGTAAGAGCCATTAATTAAGGTGCCGTTTTGAACACGTCACAGGTGATTGAGGAGCCCTACCTCAAGGTGTTGTACACAACAGATGAGAGATACACAGTAAGGAGGTCCTTGTACTCCAAGAGGATAAACACAAGTAACACAGCGGTGCACCCCTCCCAGTACCTTAGCATCGCTGTGGATGCTGAAGCAAAACGGCAGGTGGAGCAACAGAAAAAGGTGAGAGGCAGTTAGGATGGCCTGACACAAAATTTTGTCTTGTCTCCCATAATGGATAAACTTCATAGGTATTATTCTTATGACAGTGTGTTGTTTATCCTCCCTTAATGCAGGTCACCCAGATGAGATTACGAGACATTGATGAGCGGTTAAACGCAATGCAGAAAGAAGTGTCCTTACTGGATCGCCGCGACAACGAACTGTTATCCGAGAAGAAGAACCTCTTGGATTTAAATGGCAAAAAGAGGCAACTGCAGCAGAAAATAAGCACAAAACAAGACAGGTGTTGCTAAACCCACTTTCGATTTGCTGATTTTATGATTATCTATCAATGGAGATTCCAGCAGACATGCTAGGATTGGTCTGACAGACTCTTTCCATGTGTTGTTAGACTGAGACAGATGGAGAACAGTGGAATTGATCTGAGGAAGATTCAGGAGGAGACAAATGAGAAAATTGCTGCTGCCAATTCCCGAAAGACATCTGTAGTTGCAGCATTAATGGCACAAATGAAGGTAAGACTTGATGAATTTTATGCCATTCTCTGACAACAACCTTGATAAGTGTGCCATAGTAGCTAGTTATTTGTTTATGTGCAACCTTCTGAGATTTAGTAAAAGAGAGATTTGTAAAATTAACAAGCGCGTGACACTGTAGAGAAAAATGGCTAAATGGGCACAATTTGGACATTTCCATGACGTGTCCTCACTTTTGTTGTCAGTGGTTTAGACATGAATGACTGTGTGTTGAATGTTTTGAGTGGACAGTAAATTTACACTGTTAAAAAAGCGGCACAAAGACTTAACTCATTGTTTCTTCATTGTTGTCCATGAAAAGAGAGTAAAATATTTCCAGAAATCTGAGGTGTGTACACACTGTTGTGAGGTACTGTAACTTGATGATTATACAGGTCACTAATGTTTTAAGCCCTGTGCTCTTTTTAGTAGTCTGTTCACTGTAATATTTAGAAGGTCTTTCAGTTTTTCCTCCTGTGTCTGCCCCCCTCCAGCTGAGAGCCAAGTTGTCCATGGAGAAGGTGTACCTGGCTTTGGGGAGTGTAGGTCTGTTGGCAGAAAAGACCAAGCTGGAGAAAGACTGTAGAGAAGGCGCGAGCGGACTCAGAAGCACTGATGTAAGTGTTTTTACCCTGTTTTTATATGCAACTGGCGGGCAGCCAGTTACCTGAGTGTTCATCATCCTCTCACCCTTGTCCTTGTGTGTGTAGCAAAGATGCAGCCGCCTGGAGGAGAGGAAGATCTTGCTGACAGAACAATGCAAAGGCTTGATGAAAAGAGCAAAATCAATTTGTAGGATGCAACCTGATGATGTGTTACCCCAGGACCTGCAAACTGTCAGTGCCATTATTTTGTTTAACTCTTTCTGGGGAAAAAATGTACTTGTGTGCGCTGAGGGGGATGTGAGAAGTGGTACTTGTTTTTGTTGATACAGGCTTTCGGTCAGCTACCAGACACACTGGACGAGTTGGACGCCATGTTGAATGAAGAACGGTCCAGAGCCGAATGCTTTACAGGACTCAGTAAAACTGTAAGATCACTTGACATTCAGTTGAGGTTTCCACAGCTTCCACTGTACTACAATAAAATATAAAAATGTTAACAACCTATGTAGACATATATTGTAGGTTATAATACTAACAACATGACAACTCATTGTCAAAGAAGATTGTTGATAATTTATTTAAGCTTAACAATTAATTAAATAATAGCTTTTGTTGTGTTGGTCTTCTGAAATATTTTTGTGTCGAAGGTTGTTGACGAGTACAAAAAGCGGGAGCAGGAAATTAAACAGCTTGAACAGGAACTGAACGACAAGAACGCTGCCTTAACTGCTTTCAGACAAAATATATCAGAGGTATAACTGGTTGCTTGAATTCATAGTATTTGTTGTTGAAAAAAACGGTGAACCAAGCTGTCCATCAGAAAACTAAGTGAGTTCAGTGGCTTTAGTGTGTGTGTGTTTTTTCGCAGGCTAAAGAACGCTGGCTCAACCCTCTGAAGCAGCTTGTGGAACAGATCAATGACAAGTTCAGTGATTTCTTTTGCTCCATGCAGTGTGCAGGAGAGGTGGATCTCCACTTTGAGAATGAGGTAACAGAAAAAAATGCATGATTCTATCTGTGATTTTACCTCCATGCATGTATTCACTATTTTTCCACCACATTTGAGTTCACATGGGCACCAAAGTTAAGTCTCCTGTTTCCTGTTCACTGCAGGAAGAATATGACAAGTATGGGATCTGTATACGGGTCAAGTTCCACAAGAGTAGTCAGTTGCATGAGCTTACACCCTTCCATCAGAGTGGAGGAGAGCGCAGCGTCTCCACTGTGTTGTACCTCATGGCCTTGCAGGAACTCAACCGTTGCCCCTTCAGAGTGGTGGATGAGATCAACCAGGTAACATGATCATACACACTACACTTGGTACTTCCTGCATTGACACATCTAATCAATTCATCAATCATTCACACAGTCACTGGGCCTGAATCAATTCCACCCTTCAACAAAAACACGACCAACCTATTTGAAGCATTATAATAGACTCAGTAAGGTTGTACTTACATTAGTTTGGGATGATGTGCTGTCTGTCTAGGGAATGGATCCTCTAAATGAGAGGAGAGTCTTTGACATTGTTGTTCGCACCGCCTGCAAAGAGAGAACGTCGCAGTACTTCTTCATAACACCGAAAGTGAGCATTTGATTTTTTTGTACTAGTGTTGACCCTTGGTTGTCCCTAAAGTGACATTGTGTTGTGGTTTCTTGCAGCTGCTGCACAATCTTGAATACGCTCAGGACATGACTATCCTTTGTGTCCATAACGGCGCCCACATGGTTCCCCCCAACCAGTGGGACGAGAAAGCTTTTATGAGACGATGCCTAAGAAGAAAAGCTCAGACATGAATATGAACCCTTTGACATTCCACAAAACATTCTACATTCAACCTCCAGAAAGTTATGAATGAAACAAACTTTAATGTCCCATCTTTTTGTAATGCATCTTTAAATAGTTGTCAGTGTAAGTGAATTGGAGGCAAGTAAGGCAGTGTTTGTGAAAAGGGTTTTTATTTTAAAGGTTCTAATGCCATATGGTTTCTGTCTGAGGGAAACACTCTTGCTGTATATGGGGAGCATCTTACCCAGACAGAGAATAAACAGGTGCCCGGTTTTCATTATTAATCCTTGTTTTCCTGTCCACCCTAGTTGTAATCAGAGAAGATAAGGAGGGATCAACTTCATACAGCACTACCTGATCTTCACTTAGTACTTTAAATGGGGCACTGGTGTGGGCGGACACACTCCCACAGCATTTTCGCACGCATCACAAACAGACTCCCTTTGGTATAAAACCTGATTCTTGTTCCAAAACAAGTCTCTGTGTTGGTCATAGATGGACTTTAGCTGCAAGTCAAGGCTGTCTTGTGGAACCTGATGACAGAGAATTTGTATGTTCATATTGAAATTTCAGGCTTGTTCCAGACATGACCCAGTTCAAACTGGCAATCCATGCAGCTCACCCCATGCTCGTGATGCATTGCACTTCGCTGGGTGCTTGCCACCGTGGCTGCATTATGAAGGCGACTCCAGGGTTCCTCCATTTGGGCAATGTGAGTAGGTTTGTCATAGGTTTGCGTCTGTGCAGAGGGGAAAGGGAAAACAAATGACATGCTTTGTAATGGACATTAAACAATTCCACACATTTCAGAGTCGATTTTGATATGGCACATTATATTGTTGAGTTTTATGCGTCTATATTTGTTATATGGTCCAAAATGCCATGTTATTTTCATATTTAATTTTCACTGTGTATGAAATTGCTGCAAATCTTTGGAAATATACGATGTGCATACTCAATGAACTTGCGTCCATTACATATGTTGCATCAGAAATTGAGCCTTTACAAAGATTATGCTCATTGGTAAACTTATTTAGCTACACGAGAAGGTCTAAACTAGGATGCAGTGCTGTTCTACACCCCTGAAAAACCACAACCACGATACTAAACATTGCTAGATGTTTCTCAGTGTAAACCCAAATCAGCATTATCTTTGAAGAACCTGACTAGAGCACTGTTCTACTTGTAATACTGTGTCCAGTGAACATACAGTATTTAGCATGAAGATTTAATAAAAAGATGAGTCAATTCGCTGTGGACATACTTTATCATTAAAGTAGCATGAGAAAGTACTTTTGACTTACACTGTATTGCCAAACTACACAGGTGTCATATTTTTTATTTTGGAAATTTGACTGTCCGGCTCGACTCACCTGTTGTGGCCTGAATCCGCTCAGAGTGAAGTCGTTCTCTTGCTTTGGGAAGGGGAATGGATCCCGGTTCGACATATTTGGAAAATATACCTTCACCGTGTTGTGACTATCCTCAAGTTAATGTTTACCGCCTGGTTTCCTTGGCAATGTGAAACTTCCGGTAAACCATTTCACAATAAAAGAAATGGTTCCCTTTTCGTGTCACAGGTAAAATTTTATGTGGTTTATCTCGTGTTTGCAACGCCACCACCCTGTAAGCCAATTGGTAAAACTACTAGCAGTGTGGCTTTTAAACACTGACTCAACCAAACCCCAGCAGTATGTTTGCAAAGGGAGGCCGCACCTCCAGCACCTGAGGGCGCAGGTCGACCTCCTCCTCGGTCTCCATCACTTGAGCCCTGACAGGAGGCCGCCATGCAGCGGGACACGGCACACATGAGATACCTTCTACTCTGGCTGCTTTTTGCACACACATCAGCGGATTTGCCCATGTGCACAGAGGTGAGAACAATCGCTCTTTTTGTATTAGTTGCTGTTGCTTTGTCGTCAAAGTAAACATGTGAATAAAAAAGTAAAATTGGAATAAAATGTGCCCTAAGGGTACTAATAATAAATACATTTAAAACATTGTGAAACTTCGAATAGGCTCCAGCATGCCCCCGCGACCCTAATGAGGATGAAGCAGTATAGAAAATGGATGGATGGATGGATGAAACTTCGACGTGTGATCATGCAATGAGAACTCCATTCCTATAGCACTAAGTAAACAAAAACTACCGATACAATTTGGTCATCCCGCATTATTTGCATTAGCAGGACTCTTGAAATCCTTTGGCTTCATTTACATAACGGTGTGTGGGAAATGAACATATGCTTCCACAGCAACATCTATGATCCCGGTTATTGTGCAATTGTTTTATAAGAGCTTTTCACTCTCCATCACTTGCTCTGTATTTTGCATAGTTTATAATAAAACAAGATTAGGTATCATATTTTGAGCACTGACGTGTGGACTAAAACAATATAAATTGAATATTCCCAACTGATCTTTCATGCTAGTGAGTTTATACAGGGTGAGGATATTTAGGATCATCTTTTCATTTTTTTTTTTTTTTTTGCCTTTCCTCTTGGCCAAGAGCCCCAGCAGTCATTATGTGACGTTGTCGTGGTTCCTTCATGTTTGGTTAAAGGTCAGATGCATTTTAAAATCCCACCCATCACCTGATACACTAAGCCACAGCTTAATGCAGTCCGCCTAATGGAAAACACAAACTCACGCTGTCTCCTATACTGACGTGTGTTTCTGTTAACTATTAATCCTGCGAGGATGTGAGTGGGCTTAGATTAGTCTTTTGCATGATCTTCCGCGGAATACTAGAGCCTGCTGGGACCATTTTTAAAATTATGCAAGCTTTGCCATTTTCAGAGATGGAAGATCAAGATAACAATGTTCCTTCCCATGTGACATTTTAAGGGTGGTGTGCTATTTGTCAGTCACCGGCTAAGCATTGTTAAGGCCCAACAGACAAATAGAGGCAAAGCTGTTTCCTGCTGTCCCAAGTAAAGTATCCAACAGCACTAAAATGTTTACGAAGTGGTTGGATAATCTGCATTCTCCCTATGGCTGACTGAAGGAGCAGAGTTGCATCACACCTGTCACAAGGAAGATTAGAACAACATTTGAAACAGGCTCCTGGGCAAATATTAGCCTCACCTTTTATTTGGAAAGGAGGCTGTCCTCATTTTGGGAGAAAAGTCACCCATGTAAAACCTTCTAGGATACAAAAACCTGTTTCGTACTTCTTACTCGTACACGATCTCCTATACATGTACATGCCTCACATTTCAGCAACTATTCTATCTTCTCAAGGGACAATACTATAGAAATAAAACTTGGATATATGCGCTTTAGAGTAGCCAGTGCACAACTTGTATGGGAGTATAGATTTACTGTCCTCAAAGTAGGTAAACACACTGCAATTATTGCCTAAATAGACTTCAAGTACACCTCAAAGTGAACATTTTGTGAATATACTTTGTGTGAGGACCATTGTTATCTCACTGCCTTGGGCTTGGAATTCACCAGCACTACACAGGTTGTTAGTGGAATCCTCCTTCACTCCTCCATTAGAGAAGTGGCTTCAGGTCTCGAGACGTACTTGGCCACTCCATCACCATCTTGGAAGTGTGTTTGTGCTCGTTATCATGTTGGACAACTGCCATGCAATCATGCTGTCCTTCAGGATGTAACAGTACACGTTGGGATTTATGTTTCAAGGAACTGTGGCTCCACAGTGTTGGCAGCACTCATGCAGCCCCAGACCATGATGCCACCAAATATCTTGCCCCTCACTTGTATTGATAGCTATTTAGACTATTTAGTGTTGACTTATTTGTAGTAAGCCTCTATAATGCTGTACAAGCTGTACATTGACTACTCCTTTCTATACTATTGCCCCTTGAATGTAAAACTAAAGACGCTTGCTGAAATGTGTGTCAGTTCACGATCTGTGTTCCTTTTTGATGATAATGTAACTATATAAAATGTTTGCTTTCATCTGACTGTGTGAAACTCCCACCTGTTTTGTCCCTGCAGTCAGATTATCACTTTGAGTACACAGAGTGTGACGTCCTGGGCTCTCGGTGGAGGGTGGCCATTCCCAACAAGGCTGACACATGCACAGGCCTCCCAGATCCAGTGAAAGGCACTCAGTGCAGTGAGTGTACAACACTTGTGCAGTTTTTTTTCCTAATGTGTAATTATGTTACCAAGAATCTCCCTTTTTCAAATTTTCATTTTGTAGCATTTTCCTGCAATGAGGGGGAGTTTTTGGACATGCGGACTCAGCAGTGCCAGAAGTGTGCAGCAGGCACATACTCACTGGGCACTGGTGTGGCCTTTGATGAGTGGGACAGCCTCCCCACGGGTTTTGTCACTCTTGGGATGAACACAAACGGCTGGGATGTCCACACAGACTGCTCCAAGTTAGTATTCTTGAATGGTGACATACAGCAGTTGCTTCCATATTTGTAAAGTGATCTCCTGGTGTTGTGGTGTAATGGTTATAATTGTGGAGTTTGACTCCTGCAATCAGAGCTAAAATTTCCATGGGAGATTTTATGGTTTATGGCTTCTGGAGGGTGAGAAAATCATCAATGCTTTTCTACTCCTAACTGTGGTACAACTATAAAGAGAAGTTAACCACACCATAATAAAACCCAAATATGTCACGTCTTGTCTTTGGCATAGTGGCGACGACCCCAGTATGCAGAAAGCAGGCACGAATTGCAGGAAAAACTTATCTTTTAATGGTGGCTGCAGCGCAGCGGCAGGAACTCAAAAGGAACAAAGCTTTGCAGTAGCGTGTCAAGCTTACATAACACAGACACCGACACAAACAAAATGCAACAATCAAGAAAGATGCACGCACCTGAACTAAATAGGACAACTCAAATTAGCAACAGGTGCAAGAGATAAAGAAAGCAAAGCAGGCGGACACAAACCAGGCAAAACAGGAAGTACTACCAAAATAAGAGCATAGAACAGGAACTAAGGCATCAAAGTGTAAACACACTAAACTGTCACGCAGGCTAACACATAGATCGTGACACAAATAAACCTAAAATAAAGTAAAACTACTCACTCACTTTGGCTACAATTAATGGAGCCGGAACAGGAAGGTATTTGCATATTATTCTTATTGCATCGTTCAAATTGCACTGACTCTTTCCTATGTCGTTGCATTTCCGGTTCTCTGGTGATTATCACACTTTCACCTTTTTGGTACCCTTTTGTGGTGGCATTGCAGAAAACAAAAACACAAAACACTTGCTGAGGTAACCCGTAAGATGTTCATCTGAGCTGAAGTCTGATTATGCCTAATGGTAGTTTGCACTCTTCATTTTGTAGATCTCCAAACATGACTGCTTTTGGGGTTTTCAACTTCCTGTGATTGCTTTCATGCTTCTAGGGATCGTTTCTTTGTGTGTGAAATGTATGTGACAAAAAATAGGGTGACCCAACACGACTCTGTCATCACCCTAAAATGTGTTGACCAATATGGCGGCCCCCAATTTTGGGACAATTCAAGTATATTTTGAACATTTTTAATGTGACATATGTACTTTTTATTTCTTGAACTTATCAGATCATGTACTGTTTTCCTAGTTTCAAAAACGTAATGAATCTATTCTTTTCCAGCTCCACGTGGACACCAATGGGCGATTACATAGCGTCCAACACAGACGAGTGCTCGGCGACACTGACATACTCTGTGGACCTGAAGAAAGAAGGAATTGTGTCTTTTGAGTATTTCTATCCGGAAAGCAGCATCTACTTTGAGTTTTTTGTAAGAACCTTTAAATAACAATTAGATCAATTCTGCCAGTAAAGAACCACAAAAGAGCTTCTGTTGTGGTCTAGTCATAATAATTGATTGATCGATTGCTAAGAATTCTTCCACTTGTGTGGATTTGATTAAATGGAGTGCACTTCATGTCTGTAACCAGCAGAAGCACTGTTTGATTCAGTCTCAACTACTGTACTTTGAGCTCTAAAGAAGGCACTTTCTTCGTACACAGCATGCTTTTTGACTCTTTAATGCACTTTGCTGTTCTCCAGGAGCCTCATTTATGAAAGTCTTTGTGGATTGCATCCCAAAACATTGTATACTCACAAACCTCAGATTTAAAATATTTAGATCTCTAAAACCATGCGGCACATACTCCACCCCATTGAGATCCTGCTACTCCTAGTCATCTATCAATGGCCAATGTTAAATAGGACATGAGTAAGGTGATGCTTTGAAGGGTCGTGTGTAGAACTGCCAATCAGGGACAGCTGGAGACGGCGACCCCTAAGAAGGTCAAATTTGCAGATAGTGAAATATGTCAAGCATCGTTAAAAAGGTTATTTTTGGAGGGTGAGGTAGCAGCATAACTAATAAACAGAAGAAAAAAACAACTGAAAGGACAATATTTGACCAATCAAGTTAATAATGTCAGCCCCAGTGTGACACGACACAGGTCACCATGAGCACTAATTATGGTATGCATACATTCAGCGTGGTTTTTGTATAGCTATTTGTTTAGCTTATATCTGTACCATGTGAGATATTTGAGTAGTAAAATAATATGAGGTATGTGGCAGCATAAGATTGTTTGTGACTCGTGTATCCAAACATTTCCAACAGCTCCAGAGTGTTAGAAAGCCTATAGTCTAAATTTAATGAAAAATTTGTAGTTAGGAGTACGTTGTAATCATTTCCTAAAGTTGTAACATGATTTTATGTAACATAATATTGTGCAGCAATCCATATTTTTTGGTCTTTAGTCTAAAAAAGTACATTTCCACTGTGTTCGCGCCTCCGTTGGGCACACGCAAAGCCAAAAAAGCACATAAAGTGCTATGCATTTGATTAAAAATGTATCAATATAAACAATACCTCAATAATTCGATCCACGTCATAACTGCATGGAAACAAACTAAATTAAATACATTTTACACACTTTTGTTTTGCTCCTTTTGCTTCTCTTTCATGAGCTGAGGCCTGTTTCTTTCAAATATTGGTCACAAATCTGTCAAACTCCTTTGCCAAGATAATTCATCCACTTCACAAGTGTGGTATATCAACATGCTGATAAGACAGCACATTTTAGAGTGGACTTTTACTGTGGCCAGCCTAAGCACACCTGTGCATTAATAATCATGCTGTCTTATTGTGCATTTCTGATTGCATCCATCCATTTTGTATACAGTACCGCTTGTCCTCACTAGGGTCGCGGGTATGCTGGAGCCTATCCCAGCTGTCTATGGGTGAGAGACCCTTGACTGGTCGCCAGCCAATTGCAGAGTCGTTGGTTCCCTTGACTGAAAAACGTGGCATGAGCTCCACGCATGGTTGAAGTAATGCGTAGGAATGCACATTTTTTTCTGCATTGACGTTTTCTATAAATACCACTGTTTGCGGTGACAGGTGCTTATGTACCCCGACTCTTGCCCAAAGTCAGCTGGGATAGGCTCCAGTATACACCCGTGACCCTAGTGAGGATAAGCAGCATAGAAAATGGATGGATGGATATATCACAGTGCCCCCAAGACCTCCACAAACTTATCAATTTCTTAAAGCTTGGCAGGACGGAAGAAGAAGAACATGACGTCAGCTATGGGAAGTTGAGCTAGGGCGACACCATGCAGCGTCATTCTGGATTCTTTAATTGAAAAGACTGCAAATAGGAGTTCAGAACATTCAAAGAGAGATTCTCTCATTTTATTAGAATATTGTAAACAAATAATCAAATTATTGTGACTTAATCCAGAAAGTGTAGTCAAATGACCTGACCCCCCCCCAAATATTGTATTCCAATGGTAATTTTATGGTTCCATGTTTTTCTTTCCTACCTAGGTCCAAAATGACCAGTGTCAATCAACAGACTCTGCAAGGCGGTGGATGAAAATCTCTGAAAGTGACTGGAGCCAGCACAGGGTTTGAAACCGCACCGCACCGCGCCACCCCACCCCCCAACAAACTCACACACACACACACACACAGACACCACCACCACCACTATGCTAGTCCACATAAAAATTGGCAGAATAACACTTTGATGATTGTTGTTCATTGGTGCTCAGGTCAAGCTTAACAAAGGCAACAACGTACTATTTTGGAGAACGACAGCATACGCTATGCAAGACAGCGCCGTCAAACCTGTGCTGCTACGAAACATTACCATCTCAGGTACTTCAGTTCCTCAATATTTATACTTCTTTACCATAGATAGGCCTCATTTCTCTTGTTGATGGTTGTTGGTTTTCCTCCAGGTGTGGCCTACACATCGGAGTGTTTTCATTGTAAGCCTGGTACGCACAGTGCAAAGCAGGGATCTGCCCACTGTTCCCCCTGTCCTGCTGATACCTACTCCAACAAGGGGGCCACTGTTTGCCAGGAGTGTGAACTTGATAAATATGCAGGTATACATTTTGTACCTTAAAAAACAGCACAAGTATAAACGTCGCTATAAATGCAGAATACCATCTAGTATGTCACAGCTTCTTTAGTTGCTGGATGCTAATTTGTGCTGTTTCTTTTGGCCTTTTCTAGAGGTTGCATCAGGAAGCTGCAAACAGAGACCTCCATGTACAAACAATGACTACTTCTATACACACACCCCATGTGACTCTGAGGGGAAGGTAAAGTGATCATGCAGGTTTAAAGTCGTGTTCAGATTCATGCATTCAGCCCCAACCATCTGGTGTAACTACCAGGTTTCCTTATGTATCAATCTCCTAGTTCTGTACAGCGCTGTCAGTGGATTCTTTGGATGGTTTTTTTTTCATTCTTGCTTGTTTGTTTTTTTTAGGATAACACTAAATTTCCACAAAATTTTTAGGAGGGATGTGGCCTAGTACAAGGTGTAAAATACATTTTTATCACATTTTTGTGCCTATAGATATGTTTTTTTTAAACTTCTGTTCACATTTTTAAACATTGTGCTTCATTTCCCTGTGAATAACCCATGCCACACCACACCGGCTAGCACCCATCCATCCATTTTCTATACCGCTTCGCGGGGGCATGCTGGAGCCTGTCCCAGCTGACTTCGGGCGACAGGCGGGGTACACCCTGGACTGATCGCCAGTCAATCGCAGGGCACATATAGACAAACAACCATTCACACTCACGCCTATGGACAATTTAGAGTCTCCAATGAACCTAATATGCATGTTTTTGGAATGTGGGAGGAAGCTGGACTACCCGGAGAAAACCCACGCGTACACGGGGAGAACATGCAAACTCCACACAGAAATGCCCAGGGGAGAATCGAACCCATGTCTTCCCGATCTCCAGGCTGTTCCTGTATTGGCCAACGTGCTAACCACTAGACCACCGTGCGGCCCACCAGCTAAAATTATTAACATGGTATATTATGTGTATACTGTATGTTCAATAAAATACAATATAGAAAATTACACAATGTCGCCCAAAGTCAGCTGGGATGGCTTTGACCATACCCCCGCGACCCTAACGAGGATAAGCGGCATAGAAAATGGATGGATGGATACATCCATCCATTTTCTACTTAGTGTCGCAATGTAATATATTAAATTACTATCATACTATGTCACTTTTTTTTCATATATATGTTTATGTGTGTGTGTGTGTGTGTGTGTGTGTGTGTGTGTGTGTGGGACATACTGTATATCATAAACAATTGTATCATTTTTGTTCTAATTTTGTTATCATCAATTATTTTAAATGATGACAATACTTCATACAAGTTTTGTTTGGATGTGTTTTGTGTGTCTTAGACTCGGCTGATGTACAAATGGATCGAGCCTAAAATTTGCAGTGAGAGCTCGGAGGGGTCCGTGAAGCTACCTGCGTCAGGAGAGAAGCAAACATGTCCGCCTTGTAACCCGGGGTTCTTTTTTACCAACTCCTCTGCCTGTGAAGCCTGCATGGAGAACTTCTACTCAAATGGAACAGGTGGGCATTCATTCTTCCGATGGACACTTTCGGTAATCTTACTATGTGCTGAAAAAATGAATTAAATTGTTATGTCAGTCTTCATTTGTATATCGTTCCTTCATAACACGTCATTTTACGCACGGATATGATTATATTCTTGATTACAGTCTGTCAGAAGTGCCCTGTCGGCACAGAACCATCGGTGGGTTTTGAGTACAAATGGTGGAACACAATGCCAACCAACATGAAGAGTTCTGCCTTACATGGCTTTGATGACTCCATGCGAAGCACCGGTGAGTGACCAAAAAAGAAAATATTAGGTTGCACACTGTAAAATGGACAGGAGTGTGACAGCTTAAGGGTTAAACTGATTTATATTGCAGTGCCAATCAAAGTGAGCATTATTACCTTTTGATGCATACTTTGTATTAGATTGTGTAGATGTGCCTGATGTTATTGCTGGTTAGTGTACATATTTCACACTCAGTTCTAAGTGTAGTAGAGGAGTTCAAATAATGTTTGTGCTGCTATTAATTGTCTGTGTCATTTGTCCTAATGTCAGCATGGGAGGTAGCAGGAGAGTATGTGTACACCACCCCAGGGTATCGGGACACAGACTACCTCACCCTTTCACTCAGTGTTCCTGGATACAGGTGAAGAGGACATTGTGCATAACGTCTCTTAATATTCACTCAAGCTGCATCATGCTGTGTGTCATTGCAGGCTGCCACAGTCCGTCGTCGCAAAAGAAAGCGAGCGGAGTGAACTCTCGCGCATCACGTTTGTCTTTGAAACCTCATGTTCTGCACACTGCATGTTTTATTTCCTGGCGGTAAGAGGAAACGGCCTAAATTATTTTGCAAAAAATGTAAAGCATAGATATATCGGTAATTGTGCATAATTTGCCCAATGGCAAATAAGCAGTGTAGAAAGGTCAATGGAGTTGATTATATGTGGCAGTTGGCTTTCTCTGCAGGGCTCCAATCAGTGGAACAACAACGTGGTAGAGCAGTGGAAGGGCAGCAATAGGAAGCAGTCGTACTCCTACCTGATTCAGAGCAACAGGACCGTTACCTTCACCTGGGCTTTCCAAAGAACAGATGACGACACAACAGTGAGAAACTCAACAATCTGCAACCTTTTGATCTCTTCCTTGACATTATAAGCCGATATTTTCAAGTTTATTATTATCTTAGAGAGTTTTGTATCATCCGTTCTTTTCTTTACAATGGCCCTGGCCGTCTGGTAATAACGCAGGTGGAAATTAATTGTAATTCAACTCATTTAAAACAAATATAAAAAATGCTAGAGTGTAAAAAAATAAGGTGGGATAGGCTCCAGCATACCCCTGCGACCCTAATGAGGATAAGCAGCATAGAAAATGATGGATGGATTATTGCTTTGAAACTCTGAAACTCTGAAACTCTAGAGGGCAGTGTGGAGCTGTGTGATCATCATGATGAAAGCAGGGTGGGACAATATAAAAAATAAGATATTTATTGAAATGTCCTCCTCCTCCAGGAAAGGAAATACAGTGCTGATATAGCAAAGATCTACTCCATCCACATCACAAATGTGATTGGCGGTGTGGCCTCGCAGTGTCGCCAGTGTGCCCTGACTTCCACTGACTCCGCCTGTGTCCCCTGCCCGTTGGGACAATACATGCAGGGTGGCGATGGGACGTGTGAGAGCTGCCCTCCTAACTCCTTCATCAGAGCTGAGCAGCCTGTCGGAGGGGCAGCTTGTGCCCAGTGTGGCCCAAACACAAAGACAAATAAGGTACAGCTTTTGTTCAGTCTTCTTTTCTCACTTTGCTGATATATTTGAATTATGTGATGTATTCCATTGTAACCATTACCATATTGAAGTGTCTCTATTATACTGACGCCCCAGGCCTACACAGCGTGCCTCAGTGACTGTATGGTGGATGTGCAGACAGCAGGAGGTGCTCCACTGCACTACAACTTCTCTCCTTTATCAAACGTCACCTCCTTCCACAGCAGCCCTCGCTTCACCAGCAAAGGACTGCGATACTTCCATCACTTCAATGTTGCTCTTTGTGGGAAAGAGGTGACAATCCCTTGTCTCGATTCACACTTTTTTTTAAGATGAGCGAACTATACGTTTCATTTCATGCGTCATTTTCTTCTGCAGGGCAGAGTGCCGGCAACCTGTGTGGACAATGTGACAGAGAACAGCAGAGAGGTCAGTGGTCATGTTTGCCAGTCCACTGTGGTTCCCTCAGACATCAGGAGTCAGAGCATGGTGTCATCACAGCCATTCGTCATTGGTGACTTTCTCATTGGTAATGGACTCTTTGCTGAAATGCTCATGTGCAGTACTGTTAAAGGTCCTATATTATGATTTATTTTTTTATTTTTATTTTTTTTAAGCAATTTTCAATAATTCTCAGAGGTCCCACAATTTAGCCTTGATGCTGGAATTTAGCGCTTTTAGTAAGCTCTAATGGGAACACATTGTTTTGTGTGTGCGTGCGTGCGTATGCAGCTATAATGCTAATGAGCTGTGTTTGTCCATGACTGTGCTAGCGTGTGGCTCCATGAAGCACTATTCTGCATTTTATTCACTTTTTACATACACACTGCAACTCCGCACTTGTTCAACATAATAGATGCCATATATCTCATACAACAGTGTAACATTAAGGAGGGGGCAGGAGTACACAAACGTTAGCTGCAGTGCATTACAGTCATGTTTTAACAGCAACATCATGCTAGGTTAGCCCATTCTTAGGGGAGCCATGAGACAGCCACCTCACGAGACAAGACGATACAATACACTGTGGCCTCGAGAACGAGATGAGATTTTAACATTAATTTTAAGGAAAGTACAATGAAAAAATATGACTGGGCAAACTTTTTTATTTAACAGATTCACAAAACATTGCAAGTGCGTTTTGAAATGTTTACTGTCCACAAATTGACGCTAAATGATATTATTGTCAACATTTTTTGAGACCAAATAAACCACTAATGTTATGATGATAAACTAACTACTAACACACCATTTTTTCGCTGTTCCGTTTGTAATTACTTTGCCGATCAAACATCTCAGTGAGTGCTGACTGTCGGTGTGTAGTTTTATTCCCAGATGGGAAAGCTGGGTCAGGTGGATATGTTTAGGTGGGCAAGTTCCTTTTGTTTATGTTGCCACCACTTTGAAACAAATTCGGCATACTGGCTCGTTGGTGTTGATTGGCTCACCTTGCTCATTATCAATATTCACACATTTGGCTTTGCAATCATCTTTTTTACTCTGACTTTCTACTACATTACCTTACATTGCTCCTCACGAGGCTCCACTCTTTTGCTGTGCGTGTGCTAGTGGTACCGCCTCCCCCCACAGAGACAAAGCGACTGTATGACTAGGGTTGGGCATCGAGTCTCGAGCATCGATGGGAACCGGGACTAACATTGTGATTCTCCCGGGATCGTTCACATTTTTTTAATTCCAATTACTAGTTTTAATGCCCGCTTCGCCCGCTGGAAGAAATAGCCATGAGCACCAATGAAAAAGAAGTGGCCTTAAACAGAAATTTGCCTTAAAGGAAAACTGCACTTTTGGGGAATTTTGCCCATCATCCACAATCCTTACGTGAGACACGAATACATATGTTTTTCTCGTTTCTGTGCGTTCTAAAGATATAAAAACAGATAAAAAGACGCAACCGAGAATGCGCGTAATGGGAAACACTTATTCCGCTAGCTTCACCACACACTTGTTCTGAATGCCTCGGGCACTACCAAAAGGTAATGCTACATATTGGAGCTGCCGCTACTGCTGCTGTGTCTTTTTGTTTTTGAGTTTGGAAAAGTTAACGCTAGGTGTAGGCGTTTGTTTCTATGTTGCTATGTGGAATCAATGCGCCCAGGAAGGAAGTTCCGGTAATGCTTAAAAGGACCAAAATACTGTATCACATGTTATCATGACTGTACCTGTTACTACATGATCACAGCATGTGTATAAAACCATAAAACCTTGTTGGAGGTTTTTGGAGGTGGTTTAATAGCGGCCTTTGTGGGTGGCATAGGTGTGTCACATTACTTGCAGTAATGAGCTGTCTCTTTTTATGTGTTTTTATGTCTTTCAAATGCACATAAAGGAGAAAGAGAAAGGCTTGAATCGGTTGAGAAATGTGGCAGTAGTAGCAGGTAATAATAATTATTCGTTGTAGGAAAAAAAGGGTGAATTTTGGGAAAATTTAGAATTTTGGATAACCCCCAAAATGTAATCAGTTCTTCCATATCCCATTTCCGACATTTCCTGAAAATTTCATCCAAATCCATTCAGAACGTGTCAAGTTATTTTGAACACAAACAGACAAACGCCGGCGTTTGCGCCGCGCTTGGCGGAGGTAACAAAAGTGTTGATGCATCACAGAGCCCTTATAGTGGCTATAGACTTAGTAATTAGCTCATTATTGTTCTGGGATAAACACAGCTCATGATGCAAATACCGGTTGGTTAAAACACAATGTGTAACAGTATACCTTATGCTTCTCATTCTGTAGGTATAACCACTGACACCACTCTGGGCAACATCTCCTCTCCACAGTGGCTCTTCCCCTCTACTTCATCTGATTTGCCAGATGTTATATTCTATTTCCAGTAAGTCATACTGTATTGTATGTGCTAGCCACTGTGAACATTTTAAGAACAATTCCATGTGAGTTTATCATGTCTTTTAGGTCCACTGAGACGACTCAGGCTTGTAAACAAGGCCGGTCGGCCACCTTTAGGCTGAGATGCGACCCAACAGTGATTGCCACAGACCACATCACACTGCCTAGGTATTGTACGGCTCTAGACAACAACTGCAAAAATAAAGGAATAAAAGCTTTTAATGACCCTGTTTCATTTTGCTTCTCCCCCACAGTAACTGCTCAGAGGGGACATGTGACGGTTGTACTTTCCACTTCCTTTGGCGGAGTCAGCATGCGTGTCCACATTGCACCAAAAACAATTACAGAGAGATTGTTAGCGCTTGCATCCAGGGAATACAGGTATACTGTACACACAAAGGCACTTAATAGCAACAATCCCACACAGATGCATCACAGGCTGGTGGATAATTGTAATATTGTGTTTCGAATTGCTGCAGGACAGAGTAGATGTTCACATGTGTGATAAATTCATTAGAATATGGAAGCAGGGAAGTATATTTCATGGTAATGCACAATTACAGTTTAATTTCTCTTCTGGACACATAAAATGTGTCTAATGATGTCGATTTTTTGTGGACACCCTGTATAATACATGCTGTAAACCTCAGTATAGGGGTGTTAACATGTATGCATCTTAAGTGTGTGCTGCATTTCAGAAAACAACGTATGTGTGGCAGCAGCCATTACAATGTCACGGTGGAGTGGCCCTACCGGCCCAAAAAGTCAACGCTTGCGTGACTCTGGATTTTTGGCTCAAGTTCGGGGTTTCCACAGGAGCGATTGCTGCTGCCCTGCTCGTCACCCTCATCTGTTACTTCTGGAAGAAGACGCGCAAGTGAGACTACTGACCAACGCATACTTAACACCTTAATGTTTTTCCTGTATTATGTTAAAGGGATACTTCTGATGTTTTGACATGAAGTTATAGGACATCCCCATCAGCAGTGTAGTGTATCCACAGAGACTTACCCCCCACTTTGTTCCATGAGCGGAGTTCCGGTCGGGTTTCGGTGAGGAGGTACAGTATATAGTTCTGGTTAGTTGCTGGGGTCACTTAAGTAAAGAGTTTGGCTTCCCAAAACAATATGCGTTCAAAATAATACATTTGCATCACAAACCCGTTGCTAACAAAAAATCCGACCTCTCAGTCGCTCTGCATTATTTCCTCTCCGTTTGTATCACACTACGCGCTCTCGCCTGTCCATTGTTGTGTGTGTGTTCCACAGTGTTTACATGCACAGAGGAAGACTGCTGCGAGGGGAGACTCTCGCATCTCGCAGCAGTCTTCCGCTGCTGTGGAACACATACACACGTTCCTCCTCACCGAAATTCGACCAGAACTCCGCTCACGGAACAAAGTGGGGGGTAAGTCACCATTGATCCACTACACTGCTGATGGGGATGTCATACAACTCCATGTCAAAAAATTCAAACTATCCCTTTAATGTTATTTCTGCATGTTTCACCTGCAGGTTGGAGTACAAGTACTCCAAGCTGATGATGAGTTCCGGGAGCAAAGAATGTGAGCTTCCCACTGCAGACAGCTGTGCAATAATGGAGGGAGAGGATGCAGAGGATGACTTTATTGACCTCACCAAGAAGTCCTTCTTCACCAAAATTAAGTCCTACTCTCGAGAGGTCGGTAAACCCCTCCAGAAGGACACCCATTAAGTTACACCAAACTTTCCACACCCCAGTCTTATTATTTCCTATGTGATTTTAGAGAACATCGGATGGATTTGATTCAGTGCCTTTAAAGTCGTCACCTTCCCACCTGCAAAGAGAGGAGGATGATTCTGAAGATGCTTGAAACAACGAGGGAATTCATTACTGCAGCAGAAGGCAGTTGTGAATGCATTTTCATATGGCAACAGACAGAGGGAGTGTAAAGATTTTTTAATGCCAAAGTTTCACCTTTTTTGTAAATTTTGACATTTTACATGACTGCATTTGTCCTCCAGTCTGTTTTAATTATTACTTAGCTAGCTTGTGTTTTGTATTAGAGCAACATTTCCATTTTAATGGAATTTGACTACGTGTAAAATGTTTGGATTTGCTTGTTTGATCCTGTTTGGTCTTTTATTTTCTACAATAAAACAATGTTTCTTTCAAAAAAAGTTAATGCATCTTTTACAGTTTTTAGATTGATGCTGTATTTATTTTGTGTATTAACTTATTCTGCCTTGACACAAGTCAAATAGAACATGTGCGTGCACATGTGATAACTGTCATGCCTGTCGCCGGCAGTGGGGATGCTGGTCCGGCTTCGCCATTCGTCCCGTTGGGGGGGGGCAAGCCCAGTGACCCTCCGCCGATCCTCCCTCCACAGATCCGTTCTGTGGGGGGGGGGATACTGTCATGCCCTGCAGGACAGGAGCAAGCGCCTCCTGTCCTGCTCTCTTATTTTGGTGGGCTGTACTTCCTGCTGGGAGGAAGAGACAGCCACTTCACTCCTGGTTTTCGTGCAGCTGGCATGAATTATCATCAGTGGCGGTTAAAAGGCCAGCATCGTCAGACGTACGCTGCTGGTTCACTGTTCCTCGTCTCCGCACCGGTGCGATCACCTGGAGTTACTTACCTGTTGATACTTTTGAATGTGTTGCTGTCCACAGAGCTTTTTCCTCTGTCGCTTTCTGTTTTGCTCCCGTTCTATTGTGAATTCCTGCATCTGCGATATTAAAGACTCTTATTTTTGCACGCCACCGCCTCGTCTCTGCATACTGGGGGTCAAACAATTTGATTCATAATTATATCAATATTAGTTCAGCAGTTATTCACAAAAATCGCATTTTCCGTAATGGCGGTTTTCTTCTGGATCTAGCTTCTGGATCTAGCTCCATCGCTTTTAAAGATACAACAAATCTTAGAGCACTCCAGATTCCACAGTGTCTTGGCTATGTATAATGTGTTGCATGTTTATAGCTTGTTTGTTGTCTTCCTATGATGACAATTCCAAAGATCCTCTCTTCTTTCATATTCTGGATCAAAGTATCCAGAATTATTCCATTATTAATTAGTCTAGTATCCCGCAATGTTAAAGAATCCTTTACAAAATTCCTGGATCCAGACAGTAATCCGGATCACCCTCAAAATTGAATCAGTTCTTCCATATCCCATTTCCGACAATTCCTGAACATTTCATCCAAATTCATTCACAACTTTTCAAGTTATTTTGAACACAAACAAAGAAATTGAACATCGGCAAAAACACAACCTCCGCGCTGCGCTTGCACTTTGTCCTGCGCTTGGCTGAGATAATAAAAAACAAAATACCAAAATAGTTGTCTAGTAATTGGATAACCAATTCATTGATTAATTGTTGCAGCTCCACTTTATTCATAACTGAAATTATCTTAGCAGGTGTGAAAAATGTTTTTATTTATTTTTCTTAAACTCACTTTGAAAACCACTGCTGTAGAAAATTCACTATTCAACTATATTTTATGATCATTCATACTTGTAGCCAGAATATTTTACTCATCGATTTGTAAAAGGTTGCTTTGAAACATTTAAGGTTATAAAATATTTTGTACATCATTAGAATGATATGTCGAATGGCTGAGCTCGATTGCTTTGAATATTTGATTTTGTCTTCAACCGCCGTCCCTTAAAGGTCCGTGTAACTTTTGGTCATTGAATTTTCTTTTCATGAATGGGCATTAAAAAACAAAAAATTTGGGGTTTATTTAAATTTCATTTTGAAATACAGAAAATAAAACTGAAATTCAAAGCGTTCTTTTTTTGTGTCAAAAAGCAATAAGAACATGTCAAAAAACGGTTAGATTTTTATTGTATATCCGGTTTCCTCCCACATTCCAAAAACATGCATGTTAAGTTAACTGGCTACTCTAAATTGTCTATTGGTATTAAGGTGAGCATGAATGATTGTTTTTCTTTAATGTGCCCTGCAATTGACTGCAGTCAGCTGGGATAGGCTCCAGCATACCCCCGCAACCCTGGTGAGGATAAGCGGCATAGAAGATGGATGAATTTCATATAACAAAAAAATAAAATCACCAGTCAACAAAAAAGAAAAAACAGACCAGAAACAGATATTTCATATTCAGACACGGAAGTTTTTACTTACAAAGTAAGAGCGGGAATGATTACAACCTATTTTTCCTATTTCTTATATGTTGGTTCAATTCAGGACGTCTGTATTGTAAGCTTTCTTTATTCGAAACTCACTCCAACAACAGCGATCTCTAGGTCAGTTCTGCAACACTCGGGCCAATTCGGTGCAACGTGTATCCGCTAATGTCCCGTCTTCGGAATTAAAGGCACGGCAGGAAACTTGTCTGCACGTGTGCCTGTTGTTCTGGAGGCTAAAATGTCTTAGGAGTCCAACTCAGAAACGATTTCAGACATGGCAGAACGAGACCTGACATACACAGAAATCTCCCGCAAAGACACTCTTCTGTTGTTGACAGATGACAAGTATATCGGCTTTTTCTGACGCAAGGTGCAGCGCCACCTACAGACCAGTCTGCCGTCTTACCTTTAAATAGCAACTTCCAGTGTCCGAATATGAAAAACATCTGCTTTTGGTTTGTTTTTTCCTTTCTGTTGACTGGTGATTTTAATTTTTTATTATATGAAATATACAATAACAATTGTACGGTTTCCTAACATGTGGTTATTGTTTTTGACGCTGAAAAAAATCTGTTGTATTTTTTGGGATATCAAAATGAAATTAGAATAAACCAATTGTTTTTGTTTTTTAATTCCCATTCATGAAAATAAAATTCAATAACCAAAAGTTACACGTACCTTTAAATCGACTACATTTTGAAACAGCCGAGAATGCAGCCGAAGTTTCGGTTTGTCCAGTTCTCGCGAGGGCGCTGTGTGGCAAAGCAGTGTGAGTGAAGCAGTCGGAGTTCGAGTGGGCGAGCGTGGAACAAACAACGTGAATGTTTTTAGGCGTGCATGCATCCAACGGGAATTTTGCAATATTTCGCAACTCGAACGTTCCACTGCACAAGGTTGTCGGACGGCGCGGAAAAAACATTTGTCTTCCCATTTGGTAACTTTAGAGAAGTTGAAGTCCGGGCTGAGTGCAGACAGACGAGTCGGTGGTCGGCAACTACCTTTGCAGGGATGTCGCAGAAAGAGAGACCCAAGTTTTATCCACAGGAGGTCAACAAGGCGATATGGGAAGTCCCGGAGCGCTACCAGAACCTGTCTCCAGTCGGCTCTGGCGCCTATGGATCCGTTTGGTAAAACAATTTATGCTGCTTTGTGTATGCATGTGACATCCAACTTTACCCTCCATTCATATCAATGAGGCCTATGCCACTCATGCTAAAGTTCAGCTAGCTTGTTCGCACTTTTGGCTAGCAAGGAGGAGTCTCTAAAAAAAAAAAAAACTCATTGACTTGCTAAAGTACAGAATTATCATCCATTGGGGAAACTTGACAGTACCCTTATATGCTCATTTAAACGTAACTTCAAGAAACTGCACATTTAATTGTAACGTCAAAAGTCTCACTATGTGTGTTTCATTTACATAGACGTACTGTATTCCAAGTTTATTTCGACAGAATTGACCAGACTGCTGCCAATGCATCTAAATTTACACCTCTGCAAATGTTGTGCAACATAATACAAAGTACAAAATACCTGTTGTGTTTTGGAAGTATCTCAATAACTTATTTTGGCATTTACAGATGCATGTAGAATGATTGTGTCCTACGTGTTTATTTAGGGGTATCTAAACTGAAGGATGTGAGTAGGAAATAAGGTTCAGTTTCACATGTGTTGTAAATATGGCCACTTTGACTAACAATGTGCACAGTGGAACATGGATGTGATTAAGACTAATTAAGTGCATGTGCTTAATTAATGTAGTCAAAATCTTTGATGGATGGTGGATGGACTCCATTCAATGTGATGACACTATCTAGGTTGTCAATGTGGTCAACAGTGCATTTGTTGTAGTGGACAGATGTCGGTTTTGCAAAATGGAACTGGACGGCTGTTCTGTTGCCGGGGAGTAGGATGACCTGGTGCTAGTCAGATTACTGGTTGCTCGCCAGTGTAGATGGACTGGAATTGTTTTGTTTTCTTTCTTTAAGTCAGTGTAGTGTCTGATGTAGTTCATGGCTACACATATGATACAATTGTGGAAAAAGATCAATAATTTCATTCTTAGTTAGAATTGAGGTCACTATTCTGTGCAATGTGTTGCGTTCAGTGGCCACCATGGTTTAAAATGTTTTTTAAATATGTGAACTTGAACTAAAAAAGATGATTGACAAAGGGCTTTTCTTAATAGAAATTAATAGAAGGGTCAATATAATCCTCAAAGTCAAAACCCATGGCTAACTGCCTCTGGTCTAGTCAAGTATGTAATAAAATTGTGTTATTAATTTGTACAATCGCTAGGGGTGTTCGCAAGACAAGATTATATACGAGGTGGGGTCTACGAGAACGAGACGAGGCGAGATTTTGACATTACTTTTACAATGAAAAAATCAGAAATATATGCCAATGTACTGCCATCTGCTAATGCATTGCTCCTCACAAGGCGTCTCTTCTGCTCTGTGTGTATGTAAAGAGACTGTATGACTGACAGAAGGGCTCACTCCGTTCATGCCGTTGTTCTAAGAAACTTGCCAAGGTGCTGAGACAGTTTTTTTTTTCTGAACGAGGAAGCTTATCACGTTTTAATCTAACAAGATCTTGTGACACCCCTACTGAAGAAGTAATAAAAGTATGTAAGATTCGTGCTGATATCGGATGGATATTGGTAGGCCTGTCACGATAATCAATTAATCGCATGATAAATAAAAATGAAGTCGATAATTTTGCTGGCCTCGATACAGTGACATGTGCTTGCGTGGTAGGGCTCTTTGTTTTCCTCGTCTCCCTTTCAGGCTGAATGACAAGAGGGTTCACTCTGCAGCTGTCTGTGCGCATTGGTGCTATAGTGAACAGAGAGAGTGAACTAGGGCTGCAACTAACGATTATTTTAATAATCGATTAATCGGGCGATTTATTTTTTTGATTAATTGGCGAGTCGAATTAAAAAAAACATGTTTTATTTCCGCCTCTTAGCAGCAATCACTTTTAAGAATGCATGAATGCACTTTTCCCTAGCCAAAATCATAGCAAAGAGGGCGAGGAAGAGGAAGTTGAGAAGTATAAACAATCATCTGACAAACATCACAAAAACTCTACTGCAAATCACCGAGTCACTGGCACACTGCTACATGTGCATCACGATAAATAAATAAGAAATAAAAAATAAATAAACTTTAGGGGCAGGCTTTGCATTTGGCATTGGCTCGTCTGCTCTGGGGGGAGGGGCGGTACCTTGTTTGATGGTCAAGTTGTGAAGTATGTAGCAAGATGATATGGCCAGCACTGGACAGGCACAGCCATAGATATTTGTAGTTTCACTCTTCTACCACTAGGTTTTGTATGTACACATGGTAAGAGTTGTGCATAAATGTACGCATTTTCATACGCATCAGTACAAGTGGATAAATCTCATACTTTGCGTTGGGATGTTCTTACGCACGCTCTACGCACATACATGTATCTCTGCAGTGGTTTGCGTCGCAAGATGTCAGAAAATATGTGGATTGCTTTTTTCCAAAGTCAAAGCTGATGTTTGTGACAATCTTGTTTTGCCTGAAACACAAAGATAATAGGTCTGCTTTTATGGATAACTAAGGAAATTAATAGTCTGAAATCAGGATATTTACAGTGCATTTTTAAATGAAACTATTAATCGATTACAAAATATTTGTCGATTAATTGGATAATCGATTAATCACCGATTAATCGAGTGAGCCCTCCTCCCCTCCCCTCTTTGCCCCAGTACGTGGAGGTGGGGCTACCTTGGCTAGCAGCAAGTTAGGCTCCTGAGGAAATATACGCTAACATGAATGAAGACACAAAAGTGATGGTTTCTAAGGCAAATGCCACACCCACAGTGTGGGAATATTTAGATTTTAAACAGAATGAACAAGGTGAGCGCACGACTAACCGATATGCCGTATTTGTTTGAAAGTAGTGGCGAGGAAGCAGGAGAATACGACCAACCTAAAACGGAGGTGGAAAGGAGCCTTTGTCCTGACAGTCAGTCATTGTTGCTCGCTATGTTGCAAAAGAAATGCAACAGTTTGGGAAATGTTAGAACTGTTTGACATTTACATTTTATTCCGCCACCACAGATATGAGGGCCAGCTCAAATATGACCCCCTACATTAGTTTAACAATACACTACAGAACTGCGTGTGTGTGTGTGTCTGGTTTTTATTGGAGTGTTTTTTTTTTCTTAACACCGACACCTAGTCAATTTTATTTTCATTAAGTTTTTTTTTTTTGTCTTTTGTTTGGTTAATTTATTGTGTTGTTTGATTGTTTAATTTATTTTAAAACTCTTGACACTCCAATTACAATGTTAAATACTCTTCAGAAATTTAAGTTTATTGCTTTTGGCATGATGTACCCTCATTATTATGTAAATAAATTAATGAAAAAATGGTCTCAAAAATGTTGTCAATAGTATCGTTTATAAACAATAATTTGTAGGACAATTTGTGAACAAGACAGGCCTATGCATGCGTATTTGTTTTCCTCCTCTCTCCCTCTCCCTCTCTCTATCAAACGGTCTGGATGACAAGAGGTTTCACTCTTACCCCTTTTCCACTGTGACTGGTTTGGAGCTGGTTCTCAGAGCTTTGGTTTTCCACTGTCATGGTTCCACAATTGGTTTGAACTGAAGCTGTCTTTTTATGGTTCAACTCTGGCTCCAAAAGCTTGCTGGGCGGAGTCGGTGAACAGTTTGCATAATGAGGTGGGCGGGGTTACCTAAAAAAAGTCTGCCAATTACCTCCATCTTTATTACATTGCATTGCAGCTGTAACAATGGAAAACTCTTCTGAAACATGGACACCAGTGGAAATCCGCTGTCTCTTGTCCATTTGGATGCCCGAAACAGTACAGAAGAAATTTGAAACAGCGACAAGAACCCAGCCAACACTGGAACGCAGAGGCGAAATGGCTGCTGCTGGTTTTGTTCGGTCTTTGGGACAAATAAATAATTAACTTAAGAAATTAAAGAAGTACTACAGAGACCAAAAAAAATACCTAGGTAGGAGTGGCATTGGTCGGAGGAGAATATTGCCTTATTTTGAGGAGCTTTTTTGGGCCCCAGACACCGGCGTGCCAGCTTGCTGGTGCGTTAAATACCACAATGCTGGCAAATAACTCCACCGAAACCCTGGATGCCTTAACAAAACAAGACCCAGGCAGAAGTCAGATCTGCCTGGACTCCCGTAAGTTGTATTTGTTTAATTTCATGTTCACAGCACAGTTTTGGGTGTAAATACTAGCCTGCTATTGTCGAATGAATGAAAGCCTCGCCAGCCTCCCCTTCTCATTTGTCTAATTTTATTGTAAACCTATTTCTTTATTTCCTGATTGGTGGGCGTAACCCCTGGGAAGTAATGAAACAGGGCAATAGAAACTGAAACTGGTGTTAGTTCGCAGGCAACATGGTTCCACCCTGGCCTCAAAGTTAATCCCGCACCAACACCAAAGTTCACGACATTGGAAAAGGGGTATCTGTGCATCTGTTTCAACACCTGGGAAAACGTGACGAAACGTTACACACCATTACCCGTAAACCTCATATTCCAAACACAACGTTGCTAAAAGTCAGTCAAGGAAGTCCAAATGCAAATGAACTGACTTCGGCATTAACCCACAATGTGAACTTCAGAGTATTTCTGGTTTATTTGTCTGTTTTTTTTGTCAATATCAGGACAACAAAGAAAGTGACACTGACTACATTTACATGCAGTCAATGTTCGGGTCAAGGTCAATATTGCAGTTTCTGAAACATTCAGAATAACCCGTTTACATGCGTGACGTGAAGGAAAAAACCCCCTGCATGGACAATGTTTTAACGCACGTTAAATGTCATGACGCAATCCGGGTCATTTCCGCTTCTTCTTCCTGTATCCAAAAACAACAAGAACACTGGCACGGTGGATAATGAACGCCTTTGTTTGTGTTTTGGTGCTGGTACTGACCCACCACCAGTACTTGACACGATTCCGTCTCACTTTCTTCATTAATGGAAGGCGAGAACGTGAAGAAACAGGAAATGGAGCCGGAGCTGTGCCATCCATGCTATATCCCCAGAGCCGCCCGGACGCTTTTGAAGATGCTTTCGTACAAACCCTACTTTGCGTAATTGCTTGCTCACCTTCTGATAGATTTCGCTATTGTGGTACTTTCTACTGTCAATAAAAGACATAATGTTCCTGTCTAATGAGGTGGCTTGTTTCCTCCTCGCTCCAAAAGTGTGGGGTTTTGCGTGTCATCATGTTTACAAGTAGTTCCTGCTGAAGACACAAGATTAATAAAATTAATGTTCCTTTTGATCGGGATATCGCGATAGGCATATACTGTACATGACCCGATTTTCGGGTATGAAAAGGAGTAACATAATAACATAATATGAGCATATTCATTGAACATATTCATTTTTCAAAAGGGTTATTGGTGTTTACATGTGGGCAACCGGGTTATTGCTAATATTCCGGTTATGATAGGGTTATTTGACTGCATGTCAACATAGCCACTGATTCAAAATCAGAAATATTGTGATTTTTATGCAATTTTTGATAAAAGAGACTGAGAGCCCATTTTATTTTCGTTGGGGTTTTCCCGTCTTTTTTTGTTTGTTTGTTTAATTTATTATGCTGCTTGTTTGTTGAATTTATTTTATTTAAAAGCTCTTGACATTTCAGTTACAATGTTAAAAGTTCTTGAGAAATTAGAGTTGCTTTTATTATTATTATTTAATATGCCATATATTATCATTACATTAATAAAAAAAAATGGTCTCAAAATAATGTTATATCAGTGTAATGTTGCAGTAATTTGTGGGACAATTATCATCCAGCAAAATGTGTTATCGTGACGGGCCTAGCTATTGGTATCAGCCGATGAGGCTAAAATATTGGAATTGTATAGGAAGTGAAAAAGTTGTGTCTGGACGCCCATAGTAATGATTTTATTAGACAGTCATGTTGCTCAAGCATGATGCGGTTTTGTACCATGCTGCATGTGACCAATGAATACCTTTTCTGACAATCAAAATTGAGCTTTATTATCTTTGTAAGGACACCATTTTAGTAATGTTGTAATGTTTGTCGTTCTTCTCTCAAGACACCTTTTTGGATTTGTTCAGTTTTATTCCTGGTCTCTGAGGGCCAGTAGATTACCCAGGCTTAGGTGTGTGAAGATGATGTTTGGATTGGAGACAGTCACCCCAACATCTGCAGGCAAGGCTGCTGAGAGATGACATTTTCTGCTGATGAAGCCCTTTTCTCCTGCCCTCTTTCTGCAAATAATTTGATTTTGAGAACTAACACAATACATCCTGGCTGTTATGATATACAGTCTGTCTGCCGAATTGTGTGTATTGTTTGTGTATTTCCAGATTGCATGCGTATGCGTGTTGTACAGGAAGTGATGTCAACTTTATCGGCGATAACATTTGCCCTTTTTTTTTTGCTTTCACCAGTTCAGCTGATGATATGAAGACGGGCATGAAAGTGGCGGTTAAGAAGCTCTCCAGGCCGTTTCAGTCCCTCATTCATGCCAAGCGCACTTACAGAGAGCTGCGTTTGCTGAAGCACATGACGCATGAAAATGTTAGTCGACGGGTTTGTCTTTCTCATGTGTTTCTCTCATGTGTTGATTTGATTGGACAACTCTTGTTTGTGCCATTGCTTGCAGGTGATTGGCCTCTTTGATGTTTTCAGCCCCGCTACCAGTTTGAAGGAGTTCACTGATGTGTAAGTCCAGCGTATTAATAATCATATTTGTGTATATCAGTTATGCAGTTACTGAGTCTGGGAATAGACTAATTTAACTCATCACAGAATGTCTTTTCAACACATACAACAGGATTCAATATTCCTTTTCAAAGCATGGCTGCTACGACAGCAAGCTCCTTGCCTTGCATTTGTATTTGCTTGGGTATTTTTTGATTGTTGTACCGTTTTTTTGTTCGCTCCAGCAGCTTTTGCTTTAACTCAACTGGCTCAATTGTGTTCCAAAACTCAAACTTTTAAAACAATAAGGCTTAGTCATTATTATGTATGACACTGTTTTACTGCATGTAATGAACAGTGCTTTTCGGGGCACTTTACATGACTGTTTTACCAGTTGTTTTGGTTCATAACAAAGGCGCTTTGGACCCCAAAATGCAAGCAACGCAAGAAAAGTCGGTCTCATTGAGCACATTTTTGAAAACAAAAGCTTGTTTGTACATCAAAAAGCTGATAACTTCAGTCTGTAAAAATGGAGGAAATGTGCATATGCCACAGTCATAGCAGTAATTGCGCAATACAGCACTGTAGTAGTGTTCCTGCTTATAATGTGTCTCGACCAAAGTGTACATGTGCTTCATTGCTGCTGTATCCAGAAGTCACATTACTACACAAATGTGAGTTGCTTTACATACGGTACTACATTTACATTAGTCAAGAAGCGCTTTTTCACTGGCCCAGCAAGTTGTATATCCCTGTGTGTAGTGCTTCTTGACAGAGTGACATCACCAATGACTGGCCTGGAATACACAGACCTGCCAGCATGTACACACTTTTTGTACTTGGCACACATTTTGACCCTTGAACCTTCACTGTACTGTTCTTCACGTACGCATTTTGGTTGGCTTGTGATACAGTATTTTGTGTGTGAATACAACTTGTTCAAAGGGCGTGCATCCCACCTTTGCAAACGCCTGCATTAAAAATGACTGTAGTACCACATTGACTAGTTCCGACTGCAATAACTCAGTCATAGTTTGCTTGCGATGAAGGAAGCTAACAAGCTAAATCGTAGAGAAGAGTTGTGTTTGCTCACAGGGTTGAGAACCAAAATAAAACCCAGCACAAATGGGGAAAAGAGAGCAATACGTGTAATATAACAGGAAGAAGCTGACATTTGATACTAATAACTAATAATAACACAATGCTTTGTCTTTAAGTATATACATACAATTTTTTCAGCTTTTTTAGAGAAATATTAAAAAAATGTCAAAGTGGAGTGAGGAGGCTATGGTACTCATAAAATGTTTTCAAGGTTGCCAGGTATGGATACACATAACAGTGTCTGTGTGCAAACTTTCCACAAGTGCAAACCAAATTTTTCCCTCTTTTTACTCAGTCCTTGTCTTGTAAACATGCTGTTAGTGTCTAGGCAGATGGCCTTCTGGGCTGGGAAACACCTGGAGGCAGGCCAGCTGACTGAACACACTGTCAGATTTAGATTCAGTTAACTCTTACATTCTAACTGCTGCTACAATTTCTGACCAGACACTTCCTTAGTTGTGTTTTCTGCTTTTTAGTTTTGTGAAATCGTGTACCTACTTTGCTGACAGATACGTAGTTACTTTTACCCACTTCAGTTGTTAGAAATTGGGAAGTATGGCAGCAGGATGTTGACTCAGTATTCCGGTGTACATTGTGTGTGAGTGCATGTGGATGGGTAAACTCAAGGGTAAGCTTTCATCCAATGCATAGAGTGTTAAATTAACATTTGAAAACGGTGTTAAATTAGTTTGCCGTAATATTAATTCCAGTTTGTGATGCATGCTGTGATGCACAATTTTCTTTACTCTGTAATATTTTTTCCCTTCATCAATAATGATTTTTAGGGGCGTCATCAGACAACTTAGTTCACGAGACGAGACGATACACGAGGACGAGATGTATTGCAATGTACTAATTTAATTTCTACTACGTTACCATGCATTGCTCCTCGCGAGGCTACACTGTTCTGCACTGTGTGTGTGTGTGTGTGTGTGTGCGCGTGCGGGCGTGCGTATGCTAGCTGCCCCGCCTCCACCCACCAAGCCAAAGAGACTGTATAACTGACTAAAGGGCTCACTCCATTCATGTTGTTGTTCTATAGAACAAATGTGCCAAGGTGCTGAAACCAATGCTCAGAGTGAAACCTCTTCCTGCCTGTTTGGAGGCAACGGACGAGGAAAACAGACACACATGCACATGGCAATATAATGAAGCTGGCAAAATTATCATGTTAATTTTCATTTATTGTGTGATTAATTAATTAATTAATTAATCATCATCCCAGGCCTAGTGCCCACAATAGTTTTTTTTTTTTTCTTTTTTCAGAACGAAAAATCTTGTCACGTTCTAATCTCGTGAGCTCATCAGATCTTGTGACACCCCTAAAGACTCATGCACTGGATGTCATCATGAAAAAGATATACATACAATATAGAGAGTTATCATTTACAATGTTTGTGAAGTTTTTGGGGGGGAAAGGTCCCTTTTAAGCATGCGCTGTGTAACATGCATCATTCTGAAGCAATGCATGACATATTAGAGACAAACAGTACTTTGCACATCTTGTGCTTTTGCACATATGTTGAAATTGAGGTTTCCCTCCTGCTACCATTAGATGAATATCACAATATTCAACAATGCAAAGTCATTTATTTGTGTCTGTCTGCGGGCACTAACATCCCAACGAACCATGAATGTCCTTAATTAGTTGAATGCTTTGATGTTGGAACGGTCTGAATTGGTTGAGAAATGTGGAAGTAGCTCGAAGTCTTTTAGATCAAAGGCATTTTGTGTTCCAGAAGAAAAAATGTGGGAATTTTTGTGCTGTGGCTTATAGCATGAATGTACTGACATTGTTGAATGAGTTGATGTTGGAATGAGGTGAATTGGTTGAGAAATGTGGAAATACTAGTAAGTAATAACAGTTTTATGGAAGAGTAAAGTGTGTGTGTGTGTGTGTGTGTGTGTGTGTGTGTGTGTGTGTGTGTGTGTGTGTATGTATGTATGTACTGTATATGTATATATATATATATATATATACACAAGTATATATATATATATATACAAGTATATATATATACTGCTCAAAAAAATTAGAGGAACACTTCAAAAACACACTGGGGGAAAAATGATCTTGAATATCTTTCCTGATAATAAGTGGGTGATGTATTAGTAACAAAATGATGCCACATAATTTGATAGAAATGAAAATGATCACCCTATAGAGGGGGGAAATCAAAGACACCCCAAAAATGAAAGTGAAAAAATGATGCAGCAGACTGGTCCATTTTGCTAAAATGTCACTGTAGCAACTCAAAATGATTCTCAATAGTTTGTGTGGCCCCCACGTGCTTGTACGCATGCCTGACAACGTCGGGGCATGCTCCTAATGAGACTACGGATGGTGTCCTGGGGGATCTCCTCCCAGATCTGGACCAGGGCATCAATGAGCTCCTGGACAGTCTGAGGAGCAACCTGGCGGCGCCAGATGGACCTAAACATAATGTCCCAGAGGTGTTCTATTGGGTTTAGGTCAGGTGAACGTGGGGGCCAGTCAATGGTATCAATTCCTTCATCCTCCAGGAACTACCTGCATACACTAGCCACATGAGGTCGGGCATTGTCGTGGACCAGGAGGAACCCAGGTCCCACTGTACCAGCGTAGGTTTTGACAATGGGTCCAAGGATTTTATCCCGATATCTAATAGCAGTCAGGGTGTCGTTATCTAACCTGTAGAGGTCTGTGCGTCCTTCCAGGGATATGCCTCCCCAGACCATCACTGACCCACCACCAAACCGGTCATGCTGAATGATGTTGCAGGCAGCATAACGTTCTCCACGGCATCTCCAGACCCTTTCACGTCTGTCGCATGCGCTCAGGTTGAACTTGCTCTCATCAGGGAAGAGCACAGGGCACCAGTGGTGTAGTTGCCAATTCTGGTGGTCTATGGCAAATGCCAATCGAGCTCTGCGGTGCTGGGCAGTGAGCACAGGGCCCACTACAGGATGTCAGGCCCTCAGGCCACCCTCATGGAGCCTGTTTCTGATTGTTTGGTCAGAAACATTCACACCAGTGGCCTGCTGGACGTCATTCTGTAGGGCTCTGGCAGTACTCATCCTGTTCCTCCCTGCACAAAGGAGCCGATACCGATCCTGCTGAGGGTTGAAGGACCTTCTACAGCCCTGTCCAGCTCTCCTGGAGTAACTACCTGTCTCCTGGAATCTCCTCCATGCGTCCAGGTCCCGCATTGATGCCCTGGTCCAGATCTGGGAGGAGATCCTCCGGGACACCATCCGTAGTCTCATTAGGAGCATGCCCCGACGTTGTCAGGCATGCGTACAAGCACGTGGGGGCCACACAAACTACTGAGAATCATTTAGAGTTGCTACAATGACATTTTAGCCAAATTATGTGGCATCATTTTGTTACTAATACATCAACTACTTATTATCATGAAAGATATTCAAGATCATTTTTCACCCAGTTTAGATCTGATGTGTTTTCGAAGTGTTCCTTTGATTTTTTTTGAGCAGTATACAGTATATATATAGAGGTAGCCTGAATGTCCTGAACATGTTGAACAGTTTGATGTTGGAATGGCTTAAATCAGTTGAGAAATGTGGCAGTAGTTGCACGTAATTAGTTTTAGGGAAAAGGATGAATTTGGGGAAATTTTTAATCTTGGATCATCCCCCAAATTTCACTGTTCTTCCGTATCCCATTTCTGACAATTCCTGAAAGTTTAATCCACATCCAACTTTTCAACTTATTTTTAACACAAACAGACAGACAAACAGACAAACTCTGGCAAGAACATAACCTCCACGCTGCTCTTGCGCTGCGCTTGGCGGAGGTAAAGATCTTTACAAGCACATGTGCATTAACATTGGACATGTTCTGTATGCAGTGTTCCCTCTCACCTCCGCGGGTACACAGTTGCGTGCTGCTCTCAATGTCTCTGTGCACCGCAAAATCGTGCTGAGCACAAAATACAATCCAACCTGAACTGTAAAGTAAATAAAGACATAACAATTTATTCGGTACTATTTTGGAATGCAACACAGTGAGTGACAGGGGAACAAGAAGCGGAACATATATAACACAATGATGAGCACTGTCCAGCCAATGATAACCTCCTTACACAGATTTACTCCCACAGCCAATCAATCCATTAACAGCGCGTTATGTAGTACATGCTGCTGTTTTGCAGGTTAGCATATAGCTAATGCTGCTTGCTAACCATGTATTATGGTGAAACAAATGGGCAGTGCAACAGCGTCTCACCAAGCCAAGGTAAAAAAAAAAAAAAAAAGCGGTCCTTTTAAGGTGGACTGACTGTCGGGGAGGCTCCAGCATACCCCCCCAACCTTAGTGAGGCTAAGCGGCATAGAAAATGGATGACTGTCAGAGTATGTACAAACAAGAACAAGAGGTGAAACATGGTGAGATTTTTTTAATGAGAAAGGGCTGCTTTATAAAACCTGCTGCAAAGCCAAAGTAGCAAGCCATTTTTTTGAGTGAAAGGTATGGAGTGAATGTGTGGCGTAACTGCGCATGTTTTACTGCCGTGCTTTTATTTTGATGGCTGGACGTACTGGATACAGGAAGTGTTACGCTGAGTTTGTGTTGCTGAAGGGACCGAAAGGTGGGTTGACAAACATGGCATCAATTTCAGTGCATTTTCAGGATGCAATAGTGCCACAACAGGCTGCTTTAAAACAGAATGTGAAAGTCAAGTAAGGAAATCAAAGTACAGTAGACGCCCCTACAACGTAAATAATCCGTTCCGAGAACCTTTATGTTATAGGGTTTTTATGTTATACGAAGTGTAAAATGCATGTAAATAGCCTAATCCGTTCCAAGATCTTCCCAAACTCACCCCTTTGGCGCTTCAAAATATTCAAAGTCCACCAAACATGGTGGGAAAATATAAGAAAACGTTAGCATAAACATAGTAGAGTAACATTCCAATATAAAAGGTAAAAAGGTAATAAATAAGATTACTGTAAATGAATACAACTGAAAAAACAAAAACAATCCTACCGTTCACGAGATGTCTTGATCAGGAGCGCAAGTGGAGGCAGGAAGGAGGAGGAGGACTAGCCTGAGTCGAAACGCGACTCAAAGAGTCTAAGAGTCAGCTGGTCTCACAGACAAACGCACACGCACTACACGATAATGCTGTGTGCAAAATTTTAATTTGTAACTTAACTTAATTGTTTAAGTTAGTTTCAGGGGGACTACGAAGAGGAAGGAGGTTGAAGAGAGAAGCCTGTCTCTCACACAAACTCACGTACGTGCTGTATAACTCAGCCAATGAGATGAGAGCGTAGGCGGTGCCCCGATAATCAGCCAATGAGATGAGAGCGGAGGCGGTGCCCCGAAAATCAGCCAATAAGAGCGTGCTGCGTCAGAAGGCATCACCAAGTGTTAGTCTGAACTTGCACCGACTTGAGGCATTAATAAAGCTGATCGAAAAAAAAAAGACTTGCACTGACTTGACGCTTTATGTTATATGGAATTTCTTATGTAATACGATGCAAAAACTTTACATAAATTCTTTATGTTAAGTGGAATTTATGTAAAAGGAGGTTTATGTTATGCGAGGTACTACTGTATACCTAATTAACAATATAAATGGTTAACAAGAAAATACATTGAAAATAAAATGATAAACTAGGGGTTTTCTACAAGATTCAGATAGTTAATTGTATGAGATCATGGCTTATTTTCTTTGAGGTATAGAATAAAGTAACGCTACATTGTGGAATCCTCCTTGCCGTCTGTTTGAAACCACTGCTATACAAAATATGACAGAATGGGACTTCTCAGTTCTCAGGTTTTGGACAGGTGCGATACTACAGTGTGCACGTCTGATGCCGCTCACATAGGTCCAAGGAATGCTCAGGTCATTTTTTTGAATGCTCAGATACTTGAAAAATTAGAGGGAACATTGTCTGTATGTTGTTTACTAGGCCAGCAATGTCTAAGGCATGCAGGTGCTGTGAGCCGCTTCCCCTCTGCTCTAAAAATAGCCTGCAGAGTCATCACGCTGTGGCGAGGCTTCTCACAGCGTCAACCATGCCCCTGTTTCTATATGAGAGAGCAAAACAGAGATCACTAATAATATTCTATTTTTCCAAGGCGGCGGACTTTGCTGAGTGTTATGCTACTGAGAACAAGTTGAGCCACTATTTTTTTTTAAGTTCTACTCGGCATGCTCTGTGTGGGAAGAGATGAATGTTGTTGTCAGTGCTACCCTGCCACGCACTTCCATAAGTGGAAATTGGGCTTGTTTAAACACTTCCATGATTACGTTTAATTGTGCACTGATGCTGCCTTATTAAGGCCATTCATCTGTTATTTGTGTTGTTGTTACATGACATTCCATTTGTGTGAGAAGCCAGTGACGCCAAGCAGCTAAACCAGTTCAAGCTCTCATGTCCAGATGTAAAATAATTATAGTTTTCTTGTAAGAAATTCATTGAATCCGAACATTTGAAAACAATGCTGTTTCTCCTCATGAATTGATTATTGTTATTTACCTAACTGGCAGATACCTGGTGACTCACTTAATGGGCGCTGATCTCAACAACATAGTGAAATGTCAAAAACTCACAGATGACCACGTTCAGTTCCTCATATACCAGATCCTCAGAGGGTTAAAGGTGAGTTGCTTCAATTGGATACCCGTTGTTATAACAAGTGAATGAATCTAATGTAATACTTCACTCATGCATATCTTCTTCAACATGTCTCTCCAGTACATCCACTCAGCAGACATCATTCACAGAGTAAGTGCCGTGCTCGTTTTTTTATTTTTTTATTTTTTTTATTTTTATCATGGCTTACATGTCAGACTCTGACTCGGGTGTGGTGGAAAAGCGTGTCAAGGTTAGTGGAGCCTTCTTCTTGGAGCTGACATGTAACAGAGAGGAGGAAGCATTACAAACAGGACAATGAGTTTAAAATCCAGTATATTACATAATTAGGGCTGTCAAAAATAACGTGGTAATGGCGGGAACTAATTTACACAAAGTCTGATGTTCTTTTACAGCCTTATTCTGACCTGAACACCTCAACAGCAGTGCAATTCCAACACCATATACAGACCCTTTCCAAAAAATTAGAATGTCATGGAAAAGTTGTTTAATTTCCATAATTCCATTCAAAAAGTTAAACTTTCATAGATTATAGATTCAGGGCCCACAATTTAAACGATTTTAAGTATTTATTTGTTTATTTTTACATGATTTGGGCTTCCAGCTCATTAAACCCACGAAAACAGGAATTCAAAAAATTAGAATACTGTGTAGAAATCAGCCCAAATTTTGCAGGGCATGAATGTTTTAAAGTGAGTGTCACACACTAATCATCTACTAAACTCAAATCACCTGCACAGGCTTCCCCAGGTGTCATTAAATTGCTTCAGTTTGGTTCAATTGTCTCAGTTGGGTTCAATATGGGGAAGACCATCATTGATAGCCTCCATAGGATGGGTAAGCCACAAAAGTTCATAGCTAAGGAGGCTGGTTGTTCACAGAGTGCTGTGTCCAAGCACAGCTTGAGAGCTGACAACAACTACTACTTTTTACTTTTACTCCTGTAAGACAGAGAATAACATTGCTGGGTGCCAGGCAGATCTAGCTATAGCGAAAGACTAAGCCATTCTCCTAGCGTTAGTATGTAGCACAAGTGCTGAATGTTTCTTAGAATTTTATGATTTTAGAGCAAAGCCAAGTCATCGAGTGATGTTGAGTCATCTAGCGATGTTGAGAGTCAGTATCCACTAGTTGACCAAGTTTTTAGCTTATTGCCACAACCTTATACTCTGCATGTGCGAGGCATGATTTATAACGTAGCATTAATTTTTCCCAAACTCACAGGCGATGGTAGTGGCCTTAGATGTTGTGAGTGCCGTTCTGTCACTTCGCCAGAAAAGTAGTTCTTCCGTGTTAGCTCCTACAATAACAATGCCACTGTAGTTATTATTAATATGCAGGTCACATTATGTAAATGGAACATTGGTGGCAGTTTTGGAGTTTTTTTTTTTTTTTAAATTTTATTTTTTTTTAAAGAGGGCTTTATAGTCCAAATAGGTGGGTCCCATTATGTGCATTGTTAGCTGCCTTATGCTAACTGTTTTTGTCTTTTTAGAATGTACAGAAAAGTGAAAGACGTGTTTATGTCTCACATAAGGATTGTGGATGATGGACAAAAAAAAAAAAAAAAAGTGCAGTTTTCCTTTAAAGGGATAGTTTGGATTTTTTACATGAAGTAGTATGACATTCCCATCAGCAGTGTTGTCCACCAACAGAGACTTACCCCCCACTTGGTCCCTTAAGTCCAGTTCTGGTCAGATTTTGATGTTCTGCTGTGGAACACACACGTAAACAATATGGCCGCGGCACTCCGTCACGGAAGAAGATACCAGCGTCTTCGTCACATACACAAGAATGGACAGGCGACAGTGTGCAGGAATTCGGCGGGAGACAAATAGAACGTTGAGCGATTTGTGAGGTCTGATTTTTTTCGAGGAGCCATTTTTGCGATGCAAATGTATTACTGTTTTGAACGCATATTGTTTTGAGAAGCCAAACTCCTTACTTGTGTAACCCCAGCGACGACCTTGAACAATGTTCTTTATCATCGAAATCTGACCAGTACTGGACTTAGGGGACCGAGAGGGGGTATGTCTCCATTGTTGTACTACACTGCTGATGGGGATGTCATACAACTTCATGCCAAAAAATCCGAACTATCCTTTTAAGACAGGATACCACATTGTGACAGAATTCTTAACTAAGCAATTGTTGTTGGTGTTTTGATGTTTCGAAAGCACTGTCAACTGTTGTTTGAAATGTTCTGTATAAGGTTGTATTGAATTCACCGACATGAGTAAGAAAAGATTCGATTTACCATACATCAACTAATAGCTGTCTTGTGGTTTTTGCTAAATAGCTCATGTGTATATGGTCTCTGTTCAGTTGATAGTCAAAATAGTAAACCACTGTTTTATTTTGGCACATGCTCCCATACCAAAATATCCATAAAAGCAGGCAGTGTCTTGATAAAATAACATTATTCTGGTCACACATTATTAACATTTTCTTCCATGTCTTTTTTTCTTCCTGTCAGGATCTGAAACCCAGTAACCTGGCAGTGAATGAGGACTGCGAGCTAAAGGTGAATGATCTGATTCCAGACCATAGCAAAAACACCCTGCTGCCCTGCTAATAGTGTATGAGTACTGAGCAAGCATTGCTCCTTTTGTCATCCTCCAACAGATTTTGGACTTTGGCTTGGCGCGACACACCAACGATGAGATGACCGGCTATGTGGCCACCCGCTGGTACCGTGCTCCAGAGATCATGTTGAACTGGATGCATTATAACATGACAGGTGGTGGACATCAAAACACACAGTGACCAAAACAAAATAGATCTGTTGTTTCATGTTCTTCATTTCTGTGTTGCAGTGGATATTTGGTCGGTGGGGTGTATAATGGCAGAACTTCTCACTGGAAGAACTTTGTTCCCTGGAACTGACCGTATCCTTGTCATTTGAGTGCCCTTTAGGAGGTCAGACTCTGACACAGCAGGATTCATTCATAGTCACTATTAGTTCTGCACAAGTATTTCTGTGTATTTTCATTTTCACTTTTCTCTTCACACATGAGGCAGCCTGAGGCGTTGCACAGATAGGGCCCATTTTCATCACTTTTCCTATCGCTTGACATACTCTTTTTGACAATGGTCTATGTGTCTGCCTCAAATTCTACTCCACTTCAACACCATCTGGTCCAGCTTGTCTTTGCACGAGTCCCATTTCCAGCTGGAGTGTCTTTGCTCTGAACTGTACTTATCCTTTCCCCTCCTGACAGTTTCAGACTAACGGCTGAGCTCAAAAGAAGCCGCACAACAGGGCAACCGCCTCTTTTTTCCATTCTGCTCTCAGGTTAGTCCTCACATAAAACCTGTACCCACAGTAACACAGTGACAGTGGATATTGCAAGGAGCCTGAAGACACCCCTATCCCTGTCTACCGTCTGGTCTTCCTTTAACACGTGCTGGTAGATATTGATCAGTTGAAGCTAATCATGCTGCTCGTCGGAACACCAGGGCCCGAGCTCTTGATGAAAATTTCTTCAGAGTGTGTGAGTTGCTGACGTCGCACAAGGCTTTGCTCTCACAGGTTTTCCAAGCCCAAGCATTGCAACACCTTCATGAGTGTGCTACCTCACTTGACAGCATGTTTGCTTTGCTTCATTTCTCGTGTTTGTGATAACGTACAAGACAGTGTGTGTGCTGTGAGACAATCAGGTGATGGACACTGCCTAACTATATGGCAAGCTATTCTGTCATGTCTTTCCTCTTTCACCTGCTTACTTCTCCTTCTTTTGGCTTTGAGGCTTGGAGTGTGCTTTTCAATGTAACAGCGCAGTGCTGTTCAGCTGCAGTGTTACATTGAGAAGAGGCTTCTTAACCAACTTTGCCCCTGTCGCAATACTCCCCTTGACACAAGCTTCGTAGACATAAACCAACTTCAGCAGATAATGCGGTTAACAGGAACGCCCCCCGCATCGCTAATAAACAGGATGCCCAGCCATGAGGTGAGCACGTTCCTCACATGCTTTCTTATAGACGGCAGAGATTGAAGCCAAGAAGCACATCAATATAATGAGACATTTATTATTTAAAAAATTGAGGATTGATAACCATGGCTGGAATGCTGAGAGATTCTCTGAGAGATTTGCACACAGCTATTGTGCATCAAAGCATATTTATAATTTAAAATATACAGTATTTCACAAAAGTGAGGATGCCCCTTACATTTCAGCAACCATTATGACAGGGTAGTCAGTGTGCAGCCTGTATACTGTAGTGTTATAGATTTACTGTCCTCTGACAGACTTCAGAGTGCCACAGTACATGTTGAAATTCATGCCTCCCCTCAATGACCTGCCACACCCGAGTGCAGTCAGCATTCATGCAGCCCCAGACCATGTCACCATCTTCACCATACTTGACTGTAGGCAAGACACACTAATCTTGCTACTCACTTATGTTGCCACCCATTTAGCCAATAATGGCTGTGTTTTAAGTCTTTTTGTATAGTGAATCTCTACTGCTGTATACTCTTGCTGAAATTACAGGGGATTATCTCAATTTTGTGAGATATTTTATATGACTGGCAACTCTCAACACGTGCCATTTTTACAATGTATAAACAGGGTTCCTATGCAAGTATGGAATTTTTGGCGGGGCGCTACTACAAAATAAAAGGCGCCACACCTTTTTTTTTTCTTCTTTTTTTTTTTTTACTTGAAAACAATTTAAGGTAATACAGTATATTGTATGAATGATATATATGCTATGTACATACATGTATAGTTGATTATTTACACACATATTGACCACAGTTAGTTTGACAACGATTTAAAATATAAAATGTTTCACTGCGCTTTATTCTGATAAGCATGCACAGGAATCGCCTGTCTGCCTTGCTGGCACTTGCGCATGTGACCAGATACACGACACGTCTTGTGTTGACTTTCACTTGGTTTCTCATTATTGGGCGAATGAACAATATTCCGTAAAATGTGTAGTCGATTGGCGACAGCTTGTCACATGCTTTAAGCCTATCTATGCCAGTGTGGCGTCTGATCGCTCACCTTTCAATCTCATTCCACTATCTGGCATTTTTGTTTATATGCCTGGCTGGCGGCATCGAGCTAGCTCGTTTTTGTCGAGCTACGCTCATCATCACAATTTACTTTTTGAAAGTGTCACTTAACAAGCTTGCTTTCTTGTTATCATTATCATACTTATGGCTTGTGACTAGTTGTGTATCGAAGTTGTTCAACAGAAACACGCAGTGTGTCCAGCTTAGACACTGTGATGCTATGACAGGTGTCTCCAACGGGTAGCTCGTAAGCTAGCAGTATCTTCCCAGCTGATGTTGAGTAGTTCACGAAAGAATATTTGCTTCACCTCTTTGTAAGCGTTCTATTCAAACATGACACCTGTATTTAATGACAAATGAGCACACTGAGTGGAGATGTGCAATTTAAATGTTGGCAGTGCTCTCAACTTTGCCATTAAATTAATAGTTTTCCAATGTTCTCGGTTCATGTTCTGCTACTTGTTTAAAAAAAAAAAGTTAAATAAGTTAATAAATAAGTCATTAAAAAATGTTATTAAAAAAAATTCAGACACTGCAACGGCACGACACAGCGGCGGCAGTCCTCCTTCCCATGCAGCCTACCACTACAGCTTCAAAAAATCCTAGGGAAAACCCTGAAGAGTTATCTTTCTAAGCTTTATTGTTCTGTTTTTTAAAGATAAAATTTTGAATAAGTTAAAAAATAAAAAATAATGGATGGATCTGTTTTTCTAAGGCGCTTGCTCGGGCAGCTAGTATGTTTGTGTGTGAGCACACAGTGGGTGATGCATCTTGGAAAATGTTTGGGAAGATGGACAAGTTTAATGGCCAGCCATCAGCTCTCATCCTCCTCCAAGCCTTTGTATGAGCTACGTAATGGCATACCTATTCATAATCATGAAAACAAACGATTAATTCCATCATTTATTACATGATACTCAGGCTGCAACTAATGATTATTTTCTTAGTCGATTAAATTGAAGCTTGTTATTTTGATTAATCGAGTACTTTGTTAGGCCCTAGACCAGGGGTGCTCACACTTTTTCACCCTGCGAACTACTTTTAAAATGACCAAGTCTCAAAGATCTACCGTCTACTATAAAAATAGGAAATATACAGTGGTGTGAAAAGTGTTTGCCCCTTCCTGATTTCCTTTTGTTTTGCATGTTTGTCATCAAACAAATTTATTAGTATGACAACATAACTGAACACAAAATGCAGTTTTTAAATGAAACTTTGTATTATTGTGGGGGGGGGGGGGGGGGGGGGGGAATCAAAACTTGTGTGCCTTGTGTGAAAAAGTGATTGCCCCCCATTAAAACATAACTTAACTGGTTTATCACACCTGAGTTCAGTTTCTCTAGCCACACCCAGGCCTGATTACTGCCATACCTGTTCTCAATCAAGAAAGCACTTAAATAGGACCTGCCTGATAAAGTGAAGTAGACCAAAACATCCTCAAAAGCATCATGCTAATATCTAAAGAAATTTTGGAAAAAATGAGGAACAAAGTAATTGAGATTTATCAGTCTGGAAAAGGTTATATAGCGATTTCTAAAGCTTTGGGACTCCAGCGAACCATAGTGAGAGCCATTATCCACAAATTGCGAAAGCATGGAACGGTCGTGAGCCTTCCCGGGTGTGGTCGGCCAACCAAAATGACCCCAAGAGTGCAGCAACGCCTTATCCAGGAGGTCACAAAAGACCCCACAACAACATCCAAAGACCTGCAGGCTTCACTTGAAACACAAACACACAAGTGTGACAAACATGCAAAAAAAAAAAAAAAAAGAAATCAGGAAGGGGGCAAACACTTTTTCACACCACTGTAATTCCTCAATAGTTGCGTACATAACCTCTAATAGTGTGTGTCAGTCAAAACACGTACTGTTCAATGGGACACACGGTTCATGTCCAGTTAGCATTTGCTATCAAATATTACCAATATACAAGAACTGAAAATGATTATGCAAAAGCCAATAAGTCAAGGCAAAATATTCAAAAGGTTCCAGCCATGGGCACATTTTCTAGTTAATCATGAAATAATAGTTTAACAGGTGGAAATGTAGAAAACACACATTTCTATAGTGGAGTTTAGGACGTGAAGCAAAGCCATCAAACAATGGAGTTTTTTTCTACATAACTAGCCACTACTAACAAAAATTAGTAGTAGTTTGGTCTGAAGCATATCAGAAAAGAGGCAAAAATTGTCCATAACTGTTTCCCAAAATCAAAGCTGATTTGTGTGAATATCTTGCTTTGCCTAAAACACAAAGCTAATAGGTCTGCTTTCTTTGATGACTAAAAAATATTCACCATTGAGAGGCTGAAATCAGAGGATATTTACATTTTTTAAGAAAAAAAACGTTAAATTGATTGCTAAAATAGTTGTTAATTGGATAATTGATGAATCATCGGTTCACTGATCAATTGATGCACCTCTCATGATACATATCTATTTACTGAGTCTGGAGAAAGTCTGGAAAAAGTATGGAATTTTGAACTGTCAAATCCATAGGAACCCTGCATAAAGTGAGATTATGGACAGAAAAACTATGATGCCAGTCACAGTGAAGCCATGATAACACCTCTAGCATGTTCAATCAGATTGCTCTGATGTCATCCATCGGCTGCTCACATATTTTGGTTTTTGGGGTCCATAGTGTTGATGCATTCTAAACCATTTTTCTTTAGAATTTTGGCTTTGTGGCAACATCTTTCAGAACTGTGTTATGTATTTTGGTCATACGACATATAACCATAATTATATCTGGACAGTGTGCTATCTAGGCTCACCAAAGTTGAAACAATAGTCGTTATCAACAGCAACAAATTAATGCATGGAGCATGAAATAGTGTGTGTGTGTGTGTGTGTGTGTGTGTGTGTGTGTGTGTCTGTATTGTGAGACAAACTTCACTGAAAGTGGCCAACATGTAGCTGCTTGTGAGCGTTTCACTGAACTGCTTGTATTTTCCCAGGCCAGGAACTACATCAGCTCCTTGCCACACATGCCCAAGAGGAATTTTGCTGATGTGTTTATTGGAGCCAACCCGCAAGGTGAGATTGGAGGAAAAACAGCCACTATTTCTATTTCTATTATTGCATTGTTAAAATATTACATGGACAAATGCTTACTTATACTACACATTACAATTGCAGATGTATTTAACTGTCTTTATATTTTTTTTAGCTGTTGACCTTCTTGAGAAAATGCTGGTTCTGGATACCGACAAGCGTATAACAGCCGCAGAGGCTTTGGCACACCCATACTTCACTCAGTACCACGACCCAGATGATGAGCCAGAGGCTGAGCCGTACGACCAGAGCTTTGAGAGCCGTGACCTACCAATTGAAGAGTGGAAACGTATGTCACTATTCTACTCTACTAACCAGAGGTGTTTGTACTGTATTCAGGATGGCCCGATACCACTTTTCATGTCCGATACTGATACCGCAACTTTGTGTATCAGCCGATATACCCATTTGATACCGATACCAACCTTCTTTTCTCCTTTCTCGATTTGGATGCACGCACAATGCTTAATATATGTAGACAAAAACAAACCATGTACATACTGTGCAACACATTTTCAGCTTCCAAGAAGGAAGAAATTAAATGTTAAATAGATTGTTTTTGTGTGATAGCTAGGGCGCTTGGATCGGATTTGAGGGGTAATATTATTTTTCCTCGATATTCGATCCAGTCAATGTGTATCTGATCAGACCATCTCCAGTTTATAAACTTACCAGCAATACAAACCACACAGAATGTTGAAATTATTAGTTTCACAACATGCTCTTATTACTTGCAGGATTAACCTACGAGGAAATGTGCAGTTTTGAGCCGCCGATCTTTGAAGAGGACGACATGGAGTAACTAAGTGCCTCCTTACAACAGCATCTGACAATGTGTACATTTGCATTAGCGTTATACTCTCAGACACACAGTGCCAGCCAGCATTTTATTACTGTTTTAACTATCGGTGGTAAACATTCAACCACTAATTATGATGTTGCTTCTTGACATCATTTAAGTTAATTTAATTTTCATCTAGTCTTTGTTGGGTGATTAAAATTTTGACATTACTGTGACACTTGGATGCTGAAAAACCTGGACCTATAGAGCTGTGCTACTTTGTTTTAAGATTTCTGTTTGAGTAAGTGTTTGTGTTGCACAGTAAGAAGTAGAAATGCATATCTGCCATTGTCCCTACAACAACTGAAATCGTAATAAGCGCTTTGCATTAGACCATAAATATTTCACCAAATTGTAGGTGCAACTGTTTCCAAATTTGGGAGCTATGTTGTTTTTTTTTATTTTACAATGTAATGCATATTTCACACTAGAGGGCTTCACATGATATTCCTAGTATCTGCTATGTAGGGAGCATGCTCTTCAACAAGGTACCCATTATAGAAGGTTATTAAGGACTGCATAGTCAGCTCAGGAATGTGTACATGTGCCAATTTTAAAGTTATTTTTGTTTGTTATTTTTGATTATCTGTCAAAAATTGTGTGTTTAGTGGTTTGCTGATATTTTTAAGCATCACGCTTCAATAGAAATACTGCTTAAATGTGTAAAGAGTTATTTCAGATCTATTTATACTTTGTGGAGGGTGTATTTATATATTCCAAATGAGAAATCTCATAAACTATTTCAGTCTGACAGTGAAGCTACTCTTCAGTCTTTTGTCATGCAATACTGCAATACTGTTTTTACGACTGTTCTGTTTTGTATTTTCTCTACAGATATTGCTGAATTCAATAAAACGTTGTGATTCTGAGTTGTTTGAGATTACTTCTGTTCCAAAATTTATTTATGTTTCAATATCACAGAAAAACGTGGCCAGTTGCGGTGTGCAACAGAGGTCGATGTGACATGTTTGACCCTTATTATTTTACCATTCTTGTAACGTATTAACGCTGAAAATACTTCACATATCGGAAATGGTAGAGACGTTATGAGCTTGAGAAATAAGAACACTTTAAAGAAGTTATAATTGCAGTATGTTTATTGTCGTAAAAATCCAAGGTTTGACGTACGGCTGAAGTCGCACCCCTCTGTGAATCAGTGCGCATGCGTGGAATATTCGGTCACTGGTGGTGTGGCTAACAGCTAAGCTCCAGCCAACATGGAGAGGAAAGGTAAAACGTTTCCCACCGCTGCACTTTGTATGCGTAGCATTAACCAACGAGCATGATGCCACTGTGTTCGGTGCTTCAGTGTGTACAGAAAGGTTGATTGGACACGAACGCTTGTAAATGGTTTAATTGAAGAAGACTGTCACGTACTGTTAGCCGCGGCGAGCTAGCATTAGCCGTGTCAGGATTAGCTAGCCACAGAGGCTTCTGGCTCTCTCTGTTACATTCACGCCACCTTTTACATCGACATTAACATGCCCTCATTTAAATCTCCGTGCCATTATTCATACGACTCTCTGTACTTGCTAAACGACAACCTTACGGTGTCAGTGACCGCGGCAACTGGGTGGGTAGTTTACAGTGGTGTAATGTGAAATAGCTCCAGTAACAATATCAACTTGATTGACCACCACCCTGACAGTATGAGTTGGGTTTTTATTTTAAATAAGGGTGGATGCAAATGAAAGTAAAATAAAAGAACACCTTTGTAGTTTTCGCGGTGGTTTTGGTGTGTATCGACGTTTTAGTTGGGTATATTAGCTCGCCAGCTCAAGCAAAACCATAACTGAAATAATCTGCTTCTTATTTTCACAGTTTTGGCTCTTCAGGCGAGGAAAAAGCGTGGTAAAGCCAAGAAGCCCTGCAAAAAGTGAGATTTTATTTGTTGTTGCTTACTGTTATAAACACTGTGCTCCGTTGATATCCTTGTTTGACACGTGGGTTGCATTCTAGTGGTACAGTTTTTTGCATTGCAAATTCGCTGAATCCTTGCAGTCATGTCTGTCCAACGACTGTACTATTATTGAAAAGGTTTTACTTAATTTCTTCTTTCTGTAGCACTTAAAATATGTAAAGAATCCTTTTATAAGTTCTGTATTGACCAGTGTGCGTAAACAACAAAGCAATGCTTGTATTTAGAGAAGAAACCAAAAATTAAAATGTCAACCAATACTGATTGTTTTAGTTTATTTAACTTTCTGCTAATCATGCCATCAATAGCATTCTGTGGAGTTCTTATGTAATAGCCTGGGCTATATTTAAAACGAGAGAACGAAGGAGCCCACATCAGCCCACCGAAGCATGGTGTTTCATTGAAAACTGTATGTATTGCGTTGAAAGGAAAACTGCACTCTTTGGGGGAATTTTGCCCATCATCCACAATCCTTATGTCTGTCTGGGGTGAAAAAATGTTGGCGCCCTTCCTGATTTATTTATTTTTTTGCATGTTTGTCACACTTAAATGTTCCAGATCATCAAACAAATTAAAATAGTAGTCAATGACAACACAACTGAACACAACATGCAGCATGCAGTTTTTAAATGAAACTTTTTATTATTAAGGGAGAAAATAATCCAAACCTACATGGCCCTGTGTAGAAAAAGTAATTGCCCCCTAAACCTAATACTGTAACTGGTTGGGCAACCTTGGCAAGAAGAGAGGAAAGGCTGGGAAGCCGGACTTTTTAAAAAAATCTGTTTTGTCACAAATTTACCCTCGCATTTCTTACATATTCGTCTTTTGCACTCCCACGTTTCCTTACACTTACTTCCTTACTTCAGTGATGCCATCTGCCATCACTTCACATGCAAATTATCTGTTTGCTTTCCCGGTTTGGTGTCATTATCAAAACTTATCATAAACCCACCACACCACGGTATTCTGTTCGGTGTATCTGTTAAGCCGCGTCATCAAGATGGAGGACCTATCCCATTGCTTGCAAGTTGCTGCACCGTTCTTTCAAATGGCTGCTCTGGTCAGGAGGATTATCAGCACAAAAAAAGCCCCTGTTGCCATCAGCCCGTACAGGTGAGAAAGTCTCAACACCTAATTGAAGATAACATACCACATTCATTTGCTGAGGAGTTTGCATAATGTCCCCCACCTTAGGGTGCAAAGTGTAGGTTTGGATTGCACTATTTAAAGTCAATAATTAATCATGGCAGGCTATACCAACCTATGTTTATTCACATTTTGTATTGCATTTTTAACTAATTTTTTGTAGTCATCGATAAATTATTAAATAAATTAGCATTATTAATATTTTATACATGATTACCTTACAAAAACCAACTTGAATCTAGGAAACTTCACCGGCACTGTCCAGTATCCAGGTATTTATTTCACAGTCACACTGCTTGAATTTTTGGCTAAAGAGTTACTGAATCACTTTAAAGTTACTGAATCGTTTCGGATCGTATCGTTCCAAATGAACCGAAATCGTTCTTGAATCTTATCGGCAACCATGAACTGTGTTAGGAATCGAATCGTTATTAAAACGAATCGTTACACCCCTACTTTATAACCTTGTCCAGACTGATAGATCTCAATTACTTTCTTTCTCATTTGTTTTTTTTTAGCTCGTCTTTCTCTCTTGTCTGCGTTCTAAAGATATAAAAACAGCTAAAAGGACGCGGCTAAGAATGTACGTAATGGGACACACTATAAAATTCCAACTATAAAACCTTCTGAAAATAACTCTAAAAAGCGCCAACAACACTTCATTTACATATAATGTGACATGCATATTAAGCAAACTACAGTGTTATTATTATTATTATTATTATTATTATTAACATTGTTAACGCCAATCGAACTATGTTACTGCCTTATTGACACCTTGCCACACCACATAGGCTAGCTGCTAGCCAACTAGTGACTAGCTTTACCACCACGCCCGCAACCCACCAGCGGCAAGCTCTCAATGCCTGAAGCCGCTACCAAAACGTAACGCTACATATTGGAGCTGCTGCTGATTTTGTTTTTCAGTTTGGAAAATTTAATGCTAGTTGTAGGCGTTCGTTTCTATGTTCCTATGTGAAATCAATGCGCCCAGGAAGGAAGTTTCGGTAATGCTTAAAAGGACCAAAATAAGGCAAAATACTGTAAGTATTACATGTTATCATGAATGAACCTGTTACTACGTATATAAAACCATAAAACTTTGTTGGAGGTTTTTGGAGGTGTTTTAATAGCAGTCTGTGTAGGCGACATAGGTGTGTGCCATTACATGCAGTTATGAGCTGTCTCTTATCGTTTTTTATAGCTTTAGAATGCACAGAAAAGAGAAATGTGTGTTCATGTCTCATAAGGATTGTGGATGATGGGCAAAATTCCCACCAAAAAGTGCAGGTTTCCTTTAACCCTGGTGTATGATGTCTATGGTAGAAACTAATGTGCATGAATTACAATGATGTTCAGAGATGAGTAACTACAAAATAACAGCAACACTGCATGGCACTTTGCTACTGCCATAGTGAACGCTGAAGAGCAGCTGTCACAATTTGAGCGGAGGCGCAGCAGCAAATTAGTGTTCAATGTATGCAACCAGGAGATTTGGAAAATTTAATTGCGCATTTGTATTCATGTTGCAAATTCTTTGCACTAGTACGGAATACAACGGTGTTTCTTAGCTGGTTTTGACAACAGGTCAAAAATTACATTAGAATATTTTGTGTAATTAATAGTATGGAATCTTTTTTTTTTTTAAATGCAAATATGTAGGAAATATATTTTTGACTGGCATCTTACGCCTGTCATTTTGTTACTTACTTTTTTTGTAGGTAACATTCCTCCTCTTAATATTGAGCTCTGAAATATATTTTGTAATTGAGTGTATTTTGGTTTAACATGATGACATGCATGTGTTTTCAAGGCTATTTTTAAATAAAATAGCCTTTTGCGAGTCATTATGGAGTATAAGACAACAAAATATGAGGAGAATGTCAACTAGGGTGAGTCATGTACGTCGAAATATTCAGCTATTATGTTTGTCGTTGTGACTGCGACGAGGGTGCAGTGAGTCGGTGACGTCATCATTTTTTGTATTGCCTGTATGCGCGACAACCGTAAGCCGCCGTTCTCAGATTTTCCCACCCTGGAAGCCATTTTCAAAAAATACTTTTTCAGGTCACCCAGAACGCCGTTCCCGTGTAGATGAGAGGCTGAAATGATAAAATACTGTGCGGCTTTGACTTGAAAAGGTTTCCGTGTGGATAGTCTTTTAATGGTCATGGAAAATTGTGGGTCCAAGGATGAGACCAGTTGAGAACCCCTGGAATAGAGGAACTGGTTGCTTTGAATTTGTGTACAGTTTTCTCTATTAAGTGGCAGTATAGTATTGGTCTGTAGTTCTTTGTTACTGAAAAGATACAGTATGACCTGGTTTGACTTTTTAAGAACTAACAAAGTCTTTCCTACACCTTTTTGCTTATGATAAGACTTGGTAAGTACTAGACTATACTTCTCATAATTAATGGGGACATATTCTACTTTTCCTCTTTTCTGACCTATAAATGTTGTTACAATGTTGTATTCTCTTGTTAAACGATGCCAATGCGTCAGGCAATGAGATTTGCGCATTTGGAAGTGAGACCGGAAAGCAGTTTTGGACGGCTCTGCACGCTGTTTTTTAATTTTTTATTTTTTTAAACACAGCGTTCCACTGACGTCAGTGCAACCAGGACTTCCTTATATGGGCATGCTCCCCCCACTGCGCTTCACTCTGCTCTGTTGACGGTGTTAGCACGTATGTCTCCCAGGAAATGTTTGTTCGGGACACCTAAAGAGGCAAGCATCAGGTAGAAGCGGTTGGAGTTGCTTATTCCCGGCCAGCAAGAGAAAAATTTGCTCATCCGTCAACGGCACTTCACACGGGACTGTTTTGTGAACATGAGCCAATACGAAGCTGGACTATCCGTCAAACTGTTGATGAAATCCAACGCGTTTCCTTTGTTACTTGGTTGTGTTGAAGAGTCAGAACAGCAAGCTGTAAGTAACAGTTTACCAGTGTCCTAGCTGTGTTTATTTTGTGTAATTAATCGGACAAAAGGGGTTCGGCAGCTGTCCAGAAGTCTTTGGGAGAGCTTGGGAGTATGACCAATCACAGCGGAGTGGGCTCAACCGGAGGTGTACCTGGAGGAGGGCCGGGGGTGGAGTAAATTACACAGTTTGGTTGGGAGGAAGGAAACACTGCAAGAAGGTGTGTCCCTAATGTGTGGGTGTGTGTGTATATGGGATGTCCGATTATATCGGCCCACTGATATTATTGGCCCGATATTAGCATACAAATGTATGGGTATCGTTTTCTTTCCATTATAATAGAAGCCGATATGGCCCTCTAACCACCACAAGCAACATGGCTGTCGCCTTAACAGTCACCACGTAGCATATACTTGAGTACTTGAGCCGATGTTTTGTTTGCAGGACGTGGTGGGTTGTCAAAACACCGCTAGTAGTGAGCGAGGTAGATCATAGACATATATGTAAACGCAGCATCGAGCGCTGAGTCGTATGTCAACGTCATAGCGGGGAACATGCCTCATTCATGTGCTGCAAACCAAATCCCAGGGAATAACATATCACAGGTAAGACTTAACAATAACCTTTGATTGTATTTGGCCCAGAGACTAGCAATGTTACAAAACCCGCACTTTCGTGATGCAAAAATTTGACACTGTGCATGTGTGCTTGGTTTGGAGAGGGGTCCGTGGAGACGTACCACTTCCTTAAAAATGCAATTTTTTCTTAGGATATCGGGTGTATTTTCATTCGTATACATGTTAGGTAGGTTATTCCTTCTTCCTCATCGGATTTCTACTGAGTGTTAAACTGCATCTACTCATATGACTGCTTTGAATGTTAAGTCCAACTTTAAGCCTTTGAAACTCTTGGATCAGGGCTTCAGGACAAGATAAAAGGTGTGTGAATAGGATATTAATTCACTTTAACTCTTTAAATGCCAAAGACGTCTATTGATGTCTTTTGTTTTTTTTTGCGGGAGCTACAGATCAAAGTCTTCATCTTGTGTGTGAATTTCTGACTTGTAGGCAACGTATTTCTGTTTCAGTAGGGGCAACAGTTCTGTTTTCCTCCAACCGGCAGCGACAGATTGTCTACGAAGAAGACGGATTGTGGGTTGGGAGAGGCAAATGGCTAAACACATACAGAAATTGAGCGAAGACAAACAATACAGGCAGCTAACACTGTCACAGAGCTTGTCTTGCGGTGGATCTGTCTTTAGTAGTGACGCGATCGCGAAAGATAGAGGTGCTGTAGGTGATGTAGACACAAATGCAGTTGACAGTGGCAGCCGAAGCAACAAGCTGGTGGTTAGCGTTGCTGAGCCATGTGGCACGACACCGGAGCCTGACACCGGAAGCAGTTCAGAGTCGTCTGACTCAGAACTTCTGATGAGTGGCTGCCGTCTGGATCGGTCAGCAGCAGGTATTCATCCCCATATCCAGCATATTCACCCCACCGTCACTCTGCTTGAATTTGCTTCTCTGCAGAAAAAGCTTGTTTTCTCTGTTTTTTGGTTAAAATCAGGTGTTTCTGCTGAAACTACCCCATGTTCTACCGCCAATATCTAAAGACCGAAAAAGGCTAGGCTTTTTTTTCCTGATGAAAGAAGAGTCTAAAGTTTCTTTAGGTAGTTTCAATGTTTATGTGGCCCTAAAACTCAATATTCTGTGGGTCTTGAAAGTTCAGCAAAAATGCCCAGAAACCCTTGCAGTATGTCACTCTCTGCTCTGACAATGGCTTGCAGTCAATTGGTTATTATTTATCTGCAACTGAAATTTCATTAAAATCTGATGGTGCTGCTGCACTGCAGTGTGAGGGATATACATGAAAAATATGACACTATTGTCACATATGAAGTGGCATGAGTGTTATTTGATAATCACTGGCTTGTGGGTGAGGCTGAGCAGAACAGCTAAGCAGTTACTTAAATGTGATCTGGTCTCCACCCTCCCACAGTGATGAGCAGCTTTAATCTCCTTGGAAGTACTGTAATATCAGCCTGTGTGGCTTTACTATGTGTGTGTGTGTGCGTGCTTATACAGTGTGTGTGTATATGTGTGTGAGATGTGTATTATATATATACTTCCTACACAAATGGCGACATTGACTCACTGATCCACACCACCAGGATCTACAGCGGGACATCGGAATGTCATTCGGACTGGAGAAATGTAGCCGAATGGTTACAAAAACAGAGAAGCTAGTCCATACAGAGGGCGTGCACTTCCAGAGGGCAGAATAGTAGATGTTGAGGAGAGCTACAAGTGCCTTGGAATACCACAGGCAAATGGTAACCATGAAGAGGCCACAAGGAAAGCTGCAACGGTCAAGTATCTGCAACGTGTAAGGCAAGTCTTGAGAAGTCAGCTCAATGGTAAGAACAAGATCCAGGCAATTAACAGCTATGCCCTGCCAGTGATCAGATACCCTGCCGGGATAATAAGTTGGCCAAAGGAGGAAGTTCAGACCACAGATGTTAAAACACGGAAGCTGCCCACCATGCACAGAGGCGTTCCACCCCAAATCCAGTATCCAGAATAAGCGCAAAGAGGGAGGCGGAGTATTAGTGAGCATCAGGACCACTATCCAAGACGAAACATCCAAGCTCCACGCGTACATCAGGAAGATGGCCCCAAGAGATGAAGCACTTAGTGAATGCCTCAGGCAGTGAAAACTGGAAAAGGAGTTGGAGGAACCATCATGGGAGGATAAACCCCTGCATGGGATGTACCACCGACAGATAGCTGAAGTGGCGGATATGAACAAGTCCTACCAATGGTTAGAGAGGGCTGGACTGGAGGACAGCACAGAGGCGATAATCATGGCAGCACAGGAGCAGGCCTTGAGCACCAGAGCAATAGAGGCCCAGATCCACCACACCAGGCAGGATCTCAGGTGCAGGCTGTGCAAAGAGGCCCCTGAAACAGTCCAGCACCTAATAGCAGGGTGGAAGATACTGGCAGGAAAAGAATACATGGAACGCCCTAACCAAGTAGCCGGTATAGTGTACAGAAACATCTGTGCAGAATATGGACTGGAGATCCCTAGATTGCAATGGGAAACACCTCCCAAGGTGGTGGAAAATGAGAGGGCTAAGATCCTGGGGGACTTACGAATACAGACCGATAAAATGGTTGTGGCCAACCAACCGGACATCATGATCATGGATAAGCAGCAGAGGACAGCCATTGTGATGGATGTAGCCATTCCCATTGGTGGCAATATCAGGAAAAAGGAACACGAGAAACTAGAGAAATACCAAGGGCTCAAGGAAGAGCTGGAGAGAGCCTGGAAGGTGAACACAACAGTGGTGCCCGTGGTAATATGAGCACTGGGGGCCGTGTCCCCCACACTAGAGAAGTGGCTCCTGCAGATACCTGGAGAAACATCAGCCATCTCTGTTCACAAGAGCGCAGTCCCAGGAACAGCTAAGATACTGCGCAGGACCCTCAAGCTCCCAGGTCTCTTGTAGAGGACCCGAGCTTGAGGTGAACAGACACCCATCCTACCAGCGGACATGGGGGGTGGGTGAGGGAAGAGTTTATAGATATATAAAAGCAGCATATGGTGATGTTAAACATTAGCAAACCCTTTTGATTCTCTGATTTGTTTATAATGAAATATTGCAGAGACTGGGATGGTGGTCCCCCTTTTTAATAAAGGGGACCGGAGGGTGTGTTCGAACTATCGTGGGATCAAACTTCTCAGCCTTCCTGGTTAGGTCTATTTAGGGGTTTTGGAGAGGAGGATCCGCCGGATAGTTGAATCTCGGGTTCAGGAGGAGCAGTGTGGTTTTCATCGTGGAACTGTGGACCAGCTCTACACTCTTGGCAGGGTTCTTGAGGCTGCATTGGAGTTTGGTAAACCAGTCTACATGTGTTTTGTGGACTTGCAGAAGGCATTTGATCATGTTCTTTTGAGGAATTCTGTGGGGAGGACTCTGGGACTATGAGGTACCGGACCACCTAATTCAGGCGGTTCGTTACCTGTATGACCGGTGTCAGTTTGATTCGCATTGCCGGCAATAAGTCAGACCTGTTTGCCGTGACTGTTGGACTCTGCCCTTTACTTTTATGGACAGAATTTCTAGGTGCAAGTAGGGTGTTGAGGGGTTCCGGTTTGGTGGCTGCAGGATTGGGTCTCTGCTTTTTGCAGTTGTGGTCCTGTTGAGAATCAGCACCTTGTTGACGAGTGAGGGAAGGATGGAACGTGAAGTCGACAAGCGGATTGGTGCAGTGTCTGCAGTGATGCGGACTCTGCATTGTTCCCTTCTAGTGAAGACGGAGCTGAGTCAAAAGGCAAAGCTCTCAATTTACCGGTCTATCTACGTTCCTACCCTCACCTATGGTCATCAACTTTGGGTAGTGACCAAAAGGACAAGAGCGTGGGTACAAGCGACCGAAATGAGTTTTCTTGTAGGGTGCTTGGGCTCTCCCTTCGAGGAAAGGTGAGAAGCACTGTCATCCGGGAGAAACTCGAAGTCGAAGTAGAACCGCTGTTCCTCCACATTGAGAGGAGCCAGATGAGGTGGCTCAGGCATCTGGTCAGGATACCTCCCGGACGCCTTCCTGGGGAGGTGTTCAGGGCACGTCCGACCGGGAAGACGCAGGACACGTTGGAGAGACTGTCTCTCAACTGGCCTGGGATTGCCTTGAGATCCGGCGGAAGGAGCTGGACGAAGGAGCCAGGAAGAGGGAAGCGACACGACTTCGGATAAGCGGAAGAAGGTGGATGGACGGTGGATTACTTTCTGGTCCATCAAGTTGTCTGTGTGTTTTGTTATGGTTGGAAACAATAATACATTGAAGCAGGTTGCGTTTGGGTGTGGTTGAATGTATTAAACTTTTGTTAAATGTTAAATTGACTTTTGAGATTCCTTGACAGATCTTTGGTAGAAGAAGACACTTGCACATGAGGATAAAATGCAGAGAGATCAATATCAAAATTTTGGTGTTATGCATGTGTTTGTCTAACAGGCAGCCGGCAAATCCCAGAAGTCGTCAGCAGCCCCAACAAGAAGCCTCGCATCAGGAACCTGAAGAACCTGAGGAGATCCTCGGCTCTGATGATGAAGAGCAGGAAGATCCCAATGACTACTGCAAAGGTGACTCCTGCCTTTGTTAATTCAGACCATTAATGAAATTATAGGGCCCTATGAAGTCTGTTTGCTTTTTTACCAAATTCAGTTTTATTTTTTTTCCAAATGTAGTATATTCCGTGTTATGTTTTAGAATTCCATTTTTTAATTTTTTTTTTATTTATTTATTTTTTTACCATTAACAGTTAACAAGAAAGACGTAGTTGCCGATGCACTTTCAATTGCTTAATTTTTTTTTGCCAATTTAGCCAGTGTTTGAGGTGGCCGCTTTGCAGTGGCGGACAGTGCCTTTGGTACCTGGGCCTTCAGTGGGGACTTGGTTTAAGCCTCATGAAGCTTTGAGGCTTTCCTGAACAGATTCGGAGCTTTGGTGCTTCAGTGAAACATTAGTGACATCTGGTGGAAGAGTGAAGTCAAAGCAATCTATGTTACTAAATGGAGTGAAACACAGGTCACCATTACAAACGCACAAACAAACTCACCAATGCTGTCATTACAAGCAAACATCGTTTGCACATTGTACTTGCATGGGTATGTATCGTCACCACTAGGGGTTCGAATAATTTGAGTTCCTCGATCACAAAAAATAATCGTTAGCCGTGTGAAGCGGTAGCTTTCTCTTTAATTATGACTACTGTCGAATGGGTGGCAGTTTACTACGATGGTAACATGACTTCATACAGGATTTTTTTTCATCTGCCAAAACACAGCGCAGAGAACAATGAAGTGTTAGTTGAAAGTAATGTGTTCCACTACAGGTGTCTTAATTTTACTTTAAACACTGCAAAAACTCTATCTTATGAAGAATAGTTGTCTTATTTCTAGTCAGCCTGTCTAAGTTTAGGATTTGTAAATGCACAGCCATCAACATAATGTAGTATGTAATTTTGTCTTAGTAATATCTTAGTAAAGTAATTATCCCCTTTTCCAGTAAAAGTTAGTCTGGGATGGATAAATTCATATACAGAAGCACCATCATGCAGTCCATCAGACCCAAGAAAATACGGTTTGTTCCTATGCACAGTGTGAATTTAAAAAATAAAACGGTTGATTGTCTAAAAAATTTAACCAACTGGTCATTCATCATTTACTGAAATGTTTTATTTTGTTGTGTGTATTTATAATTGTACTTTAACCAAGCAAAAATGTTTTTTTTTCCGATTAATGTAAATTCCGGTCTATAAGCCACACTGGTGTATAAACTGCACCCACTAAATGAGCCACACCAGTGTATAAGCCGCAGGTGTGCATGTCATAAAAAGGGATATTTAGTGCACAGAAGGATGTTAGACAAAGATTTTTTTTTAACGGTGCAGAACACGGCTAAGTACAAGTACACTGCTAATTAAACATTGCAGCTAGGAACATTTCAAAACGGTACACGGCTACGGTTGTTAAACAGTGCCGAGTGCGTGTAACATGAATAACAGTAAAAGAAAAGTAATTCATCGCCACTGTCTTGGGAACTAAAACCACTAAAGTCTTCCTCTTCTGTGTCAGAATTGAACTGCATCATAATTCCTTCGTCTCACACACACACACACACACACACACATCGGTCTCTCTCTCTTTCTCTTCACGTCGCTGTATCTTCCTCCTCTTCATCCGGCAGTCGTCCAGCCTTCTGAAACACGCTGATGATGGTGTTTTTTTATGTTTTATACTGGTACATGCTGTAAGGATCCAGCGGCAGACTTGTGCAAATGTTGTTCTTGGCATGCTGTCAGTTTTTGTGAAGGATTTCTTGGCGGAAAAAAAATTCCCCTGGCCACTTGCTGTACCACTCTGTCAGTCATTCCTTCATTAGGCTTTCCATCCATCAAGAAGAAAAACGCGTTTACATCTGGGCACAGCGTTCACATTCCAGTACAGTAGGTGGTGGTATGCACCTAAATGTTGGATGCAACCTGCCATAAACAAGAACGTTTCTTCATCCGGGCACCGCGTCTACTTTCCGGTACAGTAGGTGGTGGTATGCACCTAAACATTGGTTGCGACCCACCGTAATCAACAAGAAGAAGGAGGTCTACATCTGGTTGTTTATTTTCGGTAGTCAGTGAGTGTTAGATGGATACTTAATTAATCTCCAAGAGAACAGCACAGCATTTTGTTCAGTTGTATATGCTTTATTGTATCGGTATTTCTATTGTTGTGTAGTATATGTGAGCGGACATGATGTGTACGCCTGTGGCGCTATGTACATTACGTAAGGTTTATGTTGGGAAATTCTTGGATATTACCCATTATTTCTGTTGGAGTTATCCTCTGGACTTCTTAAGAACCACAATACAGTGGCACCTTTGTGGCAGCCAAGTCATCATAGTGGGTGGATCCCCCCTGCAGATGCAGGTATGTGTCAACTCGATTGCTGCACAAAGGCTTTGCAATCTTGGTGGTATATTTATGATGTTTATTGAATAATCCAAATCCAACAATGTTTTACATTTGATTCTAGTATAAATTGTGCATGTTGCTGCTCACTGTAAACTGCAGTGTGTGCCTACCTGATACCTGGCTCCCCTCAACGAGAGCAACAGGCTAAGCAAAATCCGAGAATGGTGGCTTCTCAGCGTTTTTTGGTTTTCTGAATTTTTTTTTTTTTTTTCCCCTTATGATGGACTATTTAGTAATAATGTTTTCCCAAATGCATATTTAAATGATTAGTAGTAGTTCTGAAGTATAGGAGATGTCACAACATTGGAACATGACAACACTAAGCATCATGGGAAATGTCGTTTTAGCCATATGTTAGCCGCACCGGTGTATAAGCCGCAAGGTTCAAAGTTTGAGGAAAAAGTAGTGGCTTATGCACCAGAATTTACAGTACTCGCTTAACCAAAAAAAAAAAAATAAAAAATTTGTGGAATACTCAATTACTAAAATATTGGAAAGCTGCAGCCCTAGTCACCACCACTTTCCGCCTTCTTGAAGCAGTAATGGCATTATTTGGTCCTGCTTTGTCCCTTGCAAATTCCTCAATTTGCAAGGGATCTACAAGATGTTGAACTCCGGAGAAGAAACTCTAATTGCAGAAAAGCAAGGTAAGTATACAGTATTTTCTTGCTGCTGCAGAAGGAAAATGCGTAAAGAGCAGTAATTCAGGCATAAACTAGAAAAAAGAAGGCATGTACAGTGTGGGAGAGGTGAAATTGCTGGCTAGAATACATTGCTTTGGGCATTGTGATTTAGTTATTAACAGAAATTCACAAGGAGCATCCAAGAGGATACAGAAATTAAGTACTTGAGAATTCCCCCTGCCTTGTTCCAAGAGTTGGTGGAAAAGTTAACCCATTCATGTGAAGGAGACGCACTTTGATACGCACCGCTCGCATTGGTTGCACATAGGTTGTGGTGCGTGCGCGTTGCGTTCATGACTAGTTCACAGAAATTATGCGTGCCACAAATTTTGAGCATTTCAAAATGTTCTTTCCGACCAGCACAGTTACACATTCTTCAAACCTGCTTACGACCAATTTACTTATTGGCACGTCATTGGTAGGGGTGTCCTGATACAGATATTGCAGCCTTGAATATAGGCCGATACCGAAATTGAGCCGATATTAACACGAATCGTATGCACTTTATTTACTTTGTCGTGTGGAATATTAGAGAAGCACGAATGAAACATACTTTGATGACTTGTGTAGTGTGTAATGTTAGAAAAGGCTTGATCAAGTGATATTACTTGGAGAATAGACAGCATCAGTAGTTATGAGAATAAACTCACATTTTTTTTATGCATGTGGAGTATAATTTCATCCACTTTTTTCTGGCAGCAAGGCGTAATATAGTGAGTTTTGAGGTAATCAATGAAACATTTAAACCCGACATTACTTTCGTTCTTTTCTGTTAAAGCTAAGCGTCCCGTGGGAGTTTACCGTCTAATCTCACTTCCTGTTCACGATGAGGTTGGTCGTATTAAACTTCCCAGTTCTGTGCCACCATGGGAAACTTGTGCATGACAAGTATTGCACTCAGCAGCAGCAGCAGCAGCATCTTTTTACTGCCACACGGCTGACATCATCCTTCCCCTTGCTACTTTGTTAGCACGCTAGGAAACACTGTTGTTGTGATCATTGCTCTATCCGGACGCGGTGGGGTGGACTATGGAATGGACTGCTTGGAGTGCCAGTATTGGAGATTTGACATGCAGGCCGATATTATCCGATTTTGTGTTTTTTGCTGATATCAGCCCGATATCAATATCGAATCGGGACATCCCTAGTCATTGGCATGCAAAATGCGTTCAAGTGTAAACTAAGCTTTAGTGTGGAAGCAGGAAGTAGTGTCCACATGTAGAATTACTACAGGTTCTGCTAGGACATTAACACAACGACAGATGTTGAACTCTGGTTAAAAAAAAAACAAAAAAAAAAACATAACAGCCACATGCCAGCCATATGTGTCTCGTGACACCCTCAATTACCGTAATTCTGGCTTCATTGACCTACTGTATGCTCATTGACAAGTGAACTTCCAAATGTTTTTTTCTTCCAGGGGGCTACCATCATGTAAAAGTAGGCGACCTGTACAATGGAAAATATCATGTCATCCGGAAACTGGGCTGGGGCCACTTCTCCACAGTGTGGCTTGCTCGGGACATCCAGTATGAAACTTTGCTATATACTGTATTTTCTTTTTTGCATTTTTTTACATGCAAATAGTGGAGCGATGTTGGTGCTTATTTGCCTTGTGTGTTGCAGGATGAAGAGGTTTGTTGCGATGAAGGTGGTAAAGAGCGCAGAGCACTACACAGAAACAGCTGTAGACGAGATCAAACTTCTGAAATCTGTAAGTAAACAAGTTGAAAAGGTCAGTTAAGCGTGTTTGCCTTGTGCGAAATACGGTTTTTATGACCACAAAAGAACATTGAGGTTTTTTTATGTGCTTATTCTGGTTCTTTGTGCCCAGGTGAGAAACTCAGACCCTAACGATCCTAAAAGGGAGATGGTGGTCCAGATGTTGGATGACTTCAAGATCTCTGGTGTTAATGGAACTCGTATCCTTTATAGCTATTTATCGCATACCTGACCCAGCCTGATGCCGATTTGATCAGATTAATTGCATCTTTGACCTTACCTCACCCTGAAAGAGGTTTTCAAATTTGTATCATAGAAAGTTTTCATATGTGGTTTCATGAATATTTGTCCTTCCACCCACCCCGTTGACTGTGGACGAAAGGCAGACAGACAGACAACCATTACTATTCACACCTACACTACAGACACAGTGGGAGCGAATCCCACGCTGGCTGCACAAGTCAGCCATGTGTACCACTCAACTATCAGTGACCCTTAAAGAATATTCATAATATTCATTCACAAAAATTGTGTTTCTGTTCTTGTGACACATCTTTATTATCTTCCCAAAAGACGGCATATAATTTGCAATTAAGTTATTTATTTCTTTACAATGTAAGTTATTTTATAATATTTTTATTTCCAAATGTTTCAAACAAGAACACGATGTGTACTTTTTTGGATACCCATGCCACAGCGCTGTTTTACTTTTTTTTTTTTTTTTTTTTCCCAAACAAAAATGCTTTTCTCAGGTTAGGCATATTTAGCTGAAAAATAATACTCTGCAACGGTTACTTGTAAAACAGTTGAGAACCACTGGAGTAAATGATAAATTACTCAAGTAAGTGAATTGCTACAGATCTAAGAATGTATATTACTATTGATGTTCAATTTTTTTTGTATGTTGTATTGTTATGATCTTAACGTTTTCTATTCAGACGTCTGCATGGTATTTGAGGTTTTGGGGCATCACTTATTAAAGTGGATCATTAAATCCAATTACCAGGGTTTGCCCCTTCCTTGTGTAAAAAGCATCATCAGACAGGTAAGCACAGTCAAACACGCATTGTTACGCCATTATGTGGGGAGGAGACGTCACGGTGTTGTGGGTTCAAGTTATACTATTTTATGACCCATATACTGTCCAAACCTGCATTTAGCATTGATATATTCATTTTGAATCTTATAAAAAGGCATACTCCCCAAACACTTTATTAGCTACACTGAATATAATGAAATCCGTTATAAGAGCAGAGACAAAAATGTATTTTAGAAGGGTGACAAATCACACTGACTTAACAGAAAGGAGTAACTTTACTTACAGGTTCTTCAAGGCCTCGACTACTTGCACACAAAGTGTGAGATCATCCACACAGACATAAAGCCAGAGAATATCCTAATGAGTGTTGATGAGCCTTATGTTCGGAAGCTGGCAGCAGAAGCTACAGAATGGCAGCGGTCAGGAGCGCCACCCCCCTCCGGCTCTGCAAGTATGAGAGACACTTCTCATATATGCAGACTTTCGTAAAAAACATTAACAGTGATGTAACTAAATGTAATCCTTTATTTTACAGTTAGCACTGCTCCTGCTCCAAAACAGGTGAATAACTTTGTCTACCTCATTTAATTTTTAATACTGTTCAATACCTCATTAAGATGCACAAACACAATTATACACTTTCCTCAACAGACGGTCAAAATGTCAAAAAACAAGAAGAAAAAGTTAAAAAAGAAGCAAAAGCGACAGGCCGCATTGCTAGAAAAGTGCATCATGGACCTGGAGGAGATGGAGAAGACCACAGAGCCACGTGAGGAAGATGAGGATGCTGATGAAGAGCCGCTGTCTCCAAAGGGTCGGGCTTGTGCTCCTCTCAGACAGATGTCCATGCAGGACGTGGGGAACGAAGAAACGGCGGGTAAGAACCAGCCTGACGGAGAGTTGTGTGCTTCTTTTGCTTGTTTGCCTCTTGTCCAAGTTTTGTCATACCAGTAGCTTTATTAGAGTGATGCAGTCTCTGGAATGAGTCATGTGAAAAATGGTTGTCCTTTCCTGATGCTTTCAGAGAGCAGTGTGAATGCAGATGGGTTGTCCGTGTTGAACTGTAATGGCCATGTGGAGGTGGAGCAAAGGCCACCAAGTTGGAGGGAGGAGGACCAACATAATGGCAACACTGGTCCCTCAGAGCAGTGTGCCGTTGTGGATAAAAAACACCAGGGATTTCCTGTCCGCTCTGTCTGCAATGGTTTGTATCCTGCTGACCTCAAGGAGCGAGACACTGACATTGAAGGTGCTCACTGCAGTGGGGTAACAAGAGCAAGACACTTTTCAGCTGAGCTGCAGGAAGGAGAGCTAAAACTGAACATTTGTCAGGAGGAGAGAGAGGATGTGCCTGACTGTCAATATACAAGCGAGGAAAGTCTGCAAAACGGTCAGTCAGACAAATCTAGTCGCAATTTATGCAAACACGAGTTGTGGTGTTGATTGACTTCAGCGCATCGATGTTTTCCCAAGCTTTCTTTTATCTACCTGCCTGTTATGTTCTAGGCAAGTTAACGGCAGGATCCCTGCTAGTTAACCCCCTTGAGCCAATCAACGCAAACAAGATCAAGGTCAAGATTGCAGACCTGGGAAATGCCTGCTGGGTGGTGAGTAGTCCGCTTATGACCTGAGGGATTTCCTTCGTACACGTCCAGACACAGATACATTCATTGTTATCCAGATACCAGAATAGGAATGTTTGTGATATTATTTGTTCTGTTTTTGCTTTTTTACTAATGATGATAATCACTTACAGGTCACAACATTATGTACAATGGGTACAATCTAATGAGACCCAATACAAGAGATATAATGTAGCTACCATTTTGGTACAGTTTTAGCTAACAAAGATATTCGAAACACCTGGGGCACATTGCACAAAACTAGGATAAGGGTTTAAGCGGGCATATCTTGGTTATTCTGGCTCAATTTATCTGTTATCTGGTTGCACATAAGTGGGATAGTGGAGAGTGGGGTATGTTATGTCATCGGTTACCATGGAGACCAGAATCTATTTAATCTCATCCCTTATCTCAATCAGCCGTTACCATAAACGGAAACCAATACTGTAGTTATTCAATTGCCCACTACACTATTATTGCGATCAACTACACCCACTGCGGCAGAGTTTTTTTTTTCAGTTTTGACATTACTATTTGAAAAGGTTGTAGCTTGAAAATGGTTAGAGATAGTCATTCTGTAAATTAGAAAAATCATCAGTATGACGCAAAGTTTGTGATGTGAGTAAATGTACTCATCTAATGTACATTATGACGTCACCAGGCTTAGAACCAACAGGTTAATCAAAAGGCTCATCAAAAAGTGTGATCCACTTGTGATACTCTTCCTCATCTCTCAAGCAAAACCAGCCGTCATCATCATCATCATCGTCATTTACAGCGGGATCTTCAACACCACTGCTGCCTCAACAGCTATTATAACTGCTATTATACATATAAAGTATCTATTTTGCCTGTAAATATTCTCATTCATCCAAGTCATTGTATTCTCAGGTCATATCTATCTATTAGCATGTATTTTTTGCTGAGGGCTCTCGCGTATGCAGTTATTTCTGTTTTTTTTTTTTTCTTTTTTTTTTTTTTACATTCCCGCTAGCTCCCACCATTAGTAGTGTTTTGACACCCCACCACATCCCCTCTTGCCACCTCGAACACGGTTTAGCAAAGCTCAAGTATGCTGCATGTAGACTGTCATGGCAAGCCAACTCACTGCCCCACACACAAGGAGCTTCAAAGTCTGTGAGCTTTGCATAGAAATGCCCACAAATGTTGCTCAGATTGAGGTTACAGATGTTTGCCATCTGCTGGTGTAAAGTATTAACTACATGAGGCACCATATTTGCAGAAATGGCTTGTTAAATTCAGCAATGTTGCTTGTCGCAATTTTGCAACTTTGGCGCTTAAAGGATTAATTTTGATCATTGTACATAAATGAGGTTATGGTGAATCGGTGACTCTGTGCTCGATAGCGGGGTCTATTTAAAGAAGATACGTGTATACACTGATACGGGATTTGTTTCACCTGGCTGTGCAACCACTTAAGCCTAGATGCTCTTGTTTGGATTGCTTAAACTCAGCTCAGTCATTTAACCCGGATGTCTGAATCCTGCTGTCGTGCAACGGACCACTGAGGATGCACTTTAGTTCACCATTGGAAATAACAGAAATAAACATGATTATTTTTATGGAAAGCATGTTTGTATTGATCTCTTTAGATTGTACGAGCCTACCTATACTGTTATGCCCTGGGTTTTGAGTTGTCACTTTTTCTTGCGTTTTTCTTGCGTAAATGCCTTTCTTTACACCCCACTCTCTTTTCCTCAGTGTTACAGAGAAAATTGTGATTTTTTTTTAATTCTTGTGTTCTCTTTCTATCAGCACAAGCACTTTACTGAAGACATCCAGACACGGCAGTACCGGTCGTTAGAGGTACTCATCGGTGCTGGTTACAGCACACCAGCGGATATCTGGAGCACAGCCTGCATGGTGAGAGACTGGACCGAACATTAGTAATTGCATGACATTAAAGTCAAATAGATATTAAACTCGTCCACCCTGACAAGGCCTTGACACCAATTCATCTGCAGAGAGTAGGGGAGGGTTCTGGTAGTTCAGGCCTGTCTGCTCTATGAATTCTTGTGTTGATTACGTTATTGTTGTTGCCTTAGGCCTTTGAGCTTGCCACAGGAGACTACTTGTTCGAACCACATTCTGGCGAAGATTATTCCAGGGATGAAGGTATTATTATGCAGACTCAAATTTGCTTTCTCTGTTTGTATTTGCTATATATTATAGCTGTTTTTTGAATATATACATATTAGCCCGATAAGACTTACTTTGCATTACGGGGAACTTGGAACTTATTTCCTGTTCAGAATATGACTACATCCGTCAGAGATTTCACTGTAATCATGACATGTGACCAGGTAAATGCACTGAGCTTAAATGTCATTGTTATAAAGATATTCCACTATTACTCCATTAAAAGTTGGTTTCATCTTAAGTGCACATACAGAAATACTGATTAATGATCGTGTGATGAGTGTTACCATTCCTGTTGGTTTTTCCCCCTCTAACACTTGAAACTGGAGACAGGGCCATCTCCTTGTCTTCTCTCTTCATCTTCCTCATCTTCTCATGCTGCATGTCTCCTTGCCCTATGCTTTCTTTTTATGTTAATTTTGGATCAAATCCTACTCTAATTATTTCTGTACTGACTTGATTTTGCTGCAGATTGTCTGGTTTGCACTCACATTGATTGTTTAGTTCATGCTCACGTTCTGAAGCAGGGTTTTTTTAATTACAGGCACTGAACTTGTCAGCCCTTGACAAAACATTACTACAACTTGTTCTCCTGCATGATTGGTCTTTAACTTCCTGTGTGACATGCTGATGTGTTTGGTTCTGTTGGCTATGCATTCATTCTTCCTCAGTCCCAGTCTGATTAATTAGTCCTTGCATTGTGAGAGGCCAAGATAGGATTTGGCCTCAGTCCACTGCTTCTTTAGAAGTTTTATGTCAACATGTTATAGCTTGCAAATCTCAACTGATCTTCTTTCATTGATTTATTTTTTTTGTACAAGTAGATAACCTACACTCCAGTTCATTAAATTGCTGTTAAATTAGTATATTTGTCACCTGTGGACCTGACAGTTGAACCTTAAAGGGTCCTGTGTCTCCCTGAAGGCAACTGGGGGGAAAGGATGTATTAGCACATTGTGTGGCTAGACTTGATTAGTAAGCATATCCGTTATTTAAAGCCTTCAGTGAAAAGTTCCTGTTTGTTCAAATGCTGTTAAAAATACGTCTGCCTTTTATAACATTAGACCTCCCATACATGTGCCGCTTATGTCAGTCTGTCATCATTCATTGTCGAGCATTCCACATGACTTTTTGCCATCTCGTCTTCTCTCCACATCCTTGATGAACCCCTTTCATGTTGCTCTATTCCTGACGGGCCTTGTCTCCAGACCACCTTGCTCTCATGATTGAGTTGCTTGGTAAAATTCCTCGCCACTATGCTCTGAGTGGGAAATACTCACAGGAATACTTCACAAAGAGAGGTACATCAGTCCTCTGTCAATGGCCTACTTTGGGGACGGTGGACGGGTGGAAGATGAGATAGATTATTATAAAGTTGACACGCTGTGTGGGGGAGAACCCCTTCAGGAGTGTAACAACCCTTGTCTGATGATTGTGCTAAGTTACACAATCTCTAAACATAGGCACCTATGTGTGCTGTCAGCCTCCTCTTCCTCAGCCCGCAACCCGCACACTCAGAGTGGGCCAGTGAGCAGGACACTTTCTCATCAATGTGTTTGTTGTTTTGTCTGTCTTTCTCCTCTTGCAACTGTATGCGGCGCCTCTGCCATGTAGACCATATAGCCCTGATCATTGAGCTGCTGGGGAGTGTCCCACGTAAACTCATAATGAACGGCAAATATTCCAAGGATTTTTTCACCAAGAAAGGTAAATGTATCAAAATCATACCAGATGTATTCCCAGGAATATTATTTTACACTGTTTATATTTATTTATTTATTTTTTACAATGTGAGGTTGTACAATACTGTATATGTATTTAGCAATGTTGTCACAGTAGACTTCAGAACTTGAATAATTTCTTGATTGAACTCTGAATTCACCCCGATATGATGATGATGATGTTGATGATAAAAGTATGATCCAGAAGTAGAACAAAAATCTAGAACCAAAGACAAAATAGTTCAGCGTTATCTTGCCTGCCCATTCTATTTGGATTTTTTTTTCTTCCTTTTTTGGGGGTTTTGTCTGTGTACACTTTCAGAAAGGTATCTGGGTGCACCGATTATCATTTTCTGGCTTGTCACTGATCTTTCAAAAGCCTGACCTACGGATTCCAATTTTGGCTTAAATTTTTTGTTTTAACTGCACATGAGGTGGTTCTTTCATATGTAAATGAAAAGTTTAAAGAATTGCTGTCCAAACTACTAAATTATGTCAGTTCCTGCTAGTATTTTATTTTATTTTATATATATATATTTTTTTTTTACATTTTAAAAATAAATAAAACTTGCACAACAGGTTACACTGCAGACTTGATTTGAGCCTCTTCCCAAAAATAAACTGCACAGTGACCGAAAATGGCTGGTCCTCCAATGCTATGAACGCCATAATTTTTCTCATAGTAGCTTTGCTCTTTTCACTGCTCATAAGTGCTAACAACAAGCCGCTGCCTGTCTCTTTGCTCCGGCTAGTTTTTGCTTTAGCCTTAGCTCAATTGCTAGCTGTCAGTCTGACCTTTGAGGACGTAGATAAGATGGGTTTTTATATACGTTAGGGATCGGCTGGTTGCTGTTCTCTCAAGAAATTGGTGCCAGTCGGTCGCTTAGTGTCAGTATGATATACCAAAGAGGAAAGTTGCACTAACAGCCATAATAATATAAATGAGCTGATAACTGAACTGAAAGGGGTAATTATCAAGGGTAAAGTTTTTATGTATTATAATTATATTTCCTGCCTTCATTTTATTTATCACAGTAACTTGAATAGCTTTTTACACTTAAATTAGCTTCGACTGATAGATGGATGGAGAATGTTGAGGGAAACCTATACACTCATGTCATGTAAAGGTGCTGTCTGTCTTGATTAGGTACTGCATTGTGGCGGTGCTAACTTTTGAATTCCACCTTCTTCCTGGGCCGACATTGCAAGTCACACCTCACATAGACATGCACAAGCGTTAGGTATATTTGTGACGGCTAATGATAGCGATTTGGCAAAGTTTAGCTACTAATGTTAGCTATCATAACCACAAAAAGACTCCAAACTGTCAGTTGCTTCTTTGAAACTGCTTGTTAATGTGCACATGTGACACAGATAATGGTGAGTGAAAGCCGTGAACCGCAATCATTTGGTTCAAGTTTAACTTCATACTGTGACAAACATGGACATTTATTTGTTCAGTCTGCTTTTTAAACCACTATTGGCAACATCTGCTAGCCGGTGGTGGTGTTACTTTTTTTTTTTTTTTTTGGTAAAGTAGTCTAATTTGGAGTCGAAGAGGAGCAGCACCTTTAAGATGAATAGACATTACGTTCATTTCCGTATCTACTTTGAGCAGTCTTTTGGAAGCATTCTGAGGGTCCACATTTGGTGCCCAGCTCACTGACTTATCCTACTGCCTGCAGGGGACCTGAAACACATCACCAAGCTGAAGCCGTGGGGGCTGCTGGAGGTACTGGTGGACAAGTACGAATGGCCCCGTGAAGAAGCAGAGTGCTTCACCGACTTCCTACTTCCCATGTTGGAGCTGATCCCTGAGAAGAGAGCCACGGCTGCAGATTGCCTGCGCCACCCCTGGCTGGCCCTCTAGTGGAGACCTCCAGTAATTGCACCTTTCTTACCTTCCTCTCTTTCTCTCCAGAGACTGCAACAGATCACTTTCCAGTTTGGGCATATCATATGAATATTTATTTCTTTTTGTTTTGTTTTATGTTCTCGTTTTGGAGCTAATGCGTCTGTATGTTTGCTTTGTATTTGTTGGTTCTTTTCTCAGTGCGATGGTGATGTTACTTGGTTGGCTTCTACTGCTATGCTCCATGCGCCCACACAACTGAGCAGACCTGGTATTGTACTGCCAGTGACTCATCCTTGTTTGTTACACTCCTGCACTAATACCCCAAACTCAAGGATATGTAGCCATGTCCCCACAAAAAGGACCCCTTCATACAGTTTCATTAGTGCTGTTTTTTTTTCTTTTAAAACATTCTTTTATCTTCTATTAAACATGTATGATACACATTTTGTATTTGTAAAGAAAGCTTAGGAAATTGCACATGGGGCTGACCTTTACACTGATTATGGTAACGTTCAAACAGCATTTCTCCCGACAGTCGTGTGTAGTGAGGCATTGGAGTTTGCTGATGCACAAACCGTCATTCATCAAATGTCATGTTGTGCAATAGTTAAATAGTAGTACGAATAATAATAGATGCAATTTGCAAAACCCTTTCAATCAATATTCCATTGAAAACTGTGCAAATACGGTAATTCACAAATGGAACTTTATTTTAGTCTTTTTTCGTCTGCATAGCAGTCTTCTCTGTAGATGAGCTGAATTGACCAGTAGCGTTGATATTGTGTTTGTACTGTATTCAACTGAATGTGTACTCAGAAAGGATTTGCCAATTGACATTTTTCCACTGCTTCCAAACCTGCAAGATTCAATAAAAGTGAAATAATGGAGATCTGACCGGTATTAGTCTTATAAAAAAAAACAAAAAAACCATCAGGAATTGAGTGATTTAACACAACAAAATAAGAACATTGAAAAGGAAAAAAAGTGACAACTGTATATATTTGTACCAAAGAGTTTGCCTTTATATATATTACAGTTATGTACAGTTTTTAACAAATCATATAGCTAAAGTGATTTAGCTGGGTAGCTGTGTTTTAATAAATGGATGGAAGATGTTTGTGCTTGGTTGTATGTGTGGCCAACTCATCAATAATACCACCTTTTATTGTGAGCGTGGAAGTCCATTCTGTTAGGAACTGGTCATGTCAACGTAATCCAAAAGTACATAGAGTTGTGTGAGTGAAACTGTACAACACATTGTAGAATAAAATAGATGTTGCCTACAGAACACGCCACTGTGTCCAGTTTGCTTCTCTGAACTGTTAAGTTTTTAGTGTCAAATATCGGCAGTGTGACACTTCCATTCTGCTTAATGAAAACCTAACTATAGTTTTGTTTAGTTTAATAACAGGGTCCACTAGAATGCTCTGTAAGGCATATTTGAAGGTCTTCAGCATGCATCCAAGTCCTGCTGCTTGAGGCCTGCTCGCTTTAGGGGTTTTCTGTGAAATGAAAAGATATTTTTATTAGAAATATGACAGGGCCTTTTTTTATGATTTAGTGTTAAATGAATGTACAGGATCTCACATAAAGTATACCTTTAAGGGACAATACATTCATGAAGTGAAATGTGGATATACTTTAGAGTAGGGTGTGCAGGTACAGCCTCTACAGTTTAGCAGTATAGATTTACTATCCACTGAGAAAACATAACCGTTATTATCTAAATAGCTGGCAACAAGTGAGTACCAAAAAGTGGTGTTTGTGGCGGTTGAAGCATCATGGTCTGGGGATGCATGAATGTTACTGGCATTGGGTGTCTGTGCATGGTTCACTGAGGTAAACTTGAATTCCAAAATGTACTGCAACACTGGAAAGTGTTTTGTGAGCTGCTGTACATAAACCATAACCATGGCGGTGGTTGAAACTTGTGCCTCTGGGTTTGAATGTGTCAGCTTGGACTTCTGTGTGGAGGGAGTTGTGTGTTTTCCCTGTTCTCTCCCCTCTCCATAAGTACTAATTTGCCCCCACAATCCAAAAAGGTGTGTAGAGTCTTCATTGCAGGCTCTACATTAGCTGTAGATTTATCCTTTGTCTCTATGTGGCATCCCTGTGATTGACAGAAGAGCTGGGGGAGGCTTGAGCCTCCCCGGGACCCAGGATAGGTGAAGAAAATAGGTGGAAATGCTTCATGTCTGTTTCATTCTGTAAATGTGAACTAACACGGATTCTTTTACACTTATCCTTTCAATCCAGTACAGAGGAGCAATATGTCCCCTTCTTAAGTTAAAATGACTCCTACCTGCCCCCTCCAACTCAAAGTCTTCTGGCAGCAGTTTGTCCTGCCGGTTACCAAGAGTGAAGGACAGAAAGGCTAAGAGTAGTGCATCCAAGATGCTGATGATGGCCAAGATGTAGGCCCAGCGCACCGTGCAGTCCCCCAGGCTGTACTTATCAGTCTTCTGGCCACACATCTCCTTCACCTCCGGGGCGTCCCAGCCATCCGGGTAGATCAAACAGCCCATCACCATCAAAACAGCTGCGGGGGAAGAGGAAGGGAAAAAAAGAGAAGGCATTGTGTTGCAGTAATTACCCCATGTGAACACTAACGTTGATAAATGTTTATAAGGAACGAACTTTTGAGCCCCAGCTGCAGAATAAGACATAAAACACCCCCATTAAGGGCTGAAAGTTGTATTTATGGTGCAGAAGAGGAATCTCACCGGTGCTGTTTGCATGATGTACTGTTATGGAAGTCATTTAATGTTAAATAACCCTCATTTAATGAGAGGTTCATGCCAGGTTTATGCCATTGTTACTAGCATTAAAATGTGATTTTCTTGCACTTTATAGTTCTTTGTCGTTGTCGCTACCTTTCCTGCCATCCTCCAGTTGTATTGTTGAAGGTGCAGATATTTTGTTTAAGCCACACCTGATCATGTTACCTGTAACCAAAGCCCCATGAGAGGTGTCAAGAAACTGAAACTGGAGCCTTAGCTGGCTGGCGTCCACAGTGAATAACAACATTCAGAGATGTGCACAAACCACGCCTGCAACCCGAGAGTTGAGTGAGTCACGCTCACCTCTCACACACGTGAGTGTAACATGTTGAAATGTTTGCTGATTCAAATACAATTAAGATGCTATGATCACTTCATTCGCTACCCCCCCTCACAATGTTATAATATCCAGTCTAAAAGCTGCCTTTGCAGTTGTAATATGCACATTTTTATTGGGGTATGCCCATTGGTGTGTTAGACCAATACCAAATAGAATGAAATAGAACGTGTCCATCATACGGAACAGACCATAAACACGTGACCTTAATTACTACTGAAACACTTCCTTAACTTTACCCGCGGCCAGCTGCATCCAGGCACAGATCTTGTAGACGCTGCCGGCGTTACAGAAGAAGAAGAGGCTGAAGCATACCATGGTGCCAACCACCAGTAGCATGGACGTGCCCACGAAGAACATCGCCGTGCGGAAGGCCGGAGACGGGATTGAGCCGAAGTCCAGCAGGCTGCCCCTGCAGATGAGTTCCGTTGTGAGCGCATTGCCGATGCAGTAGTGAAAGAGACCGAAGTATCCAGCCTGGGGGGTGTTGACGCTGTCCCCGATCCAGAAAGGCTGAATGAAGACCACCACCGTGATGATGACGAAGCAGATGGTGAACACACCCCACATGACGCCTATGGCCCGGGAGTTTCTCACGTAGTTGGTGTGGTAGATTTTGGCAGCTTCCTGGGCCGGGAGCAGGTCCATTTTCGTTTATCCAATAAATTAATCTCAATATTTAATGTATAAAATAAAATAGTCTTTCTGTGACAAACACCTGTTGCAGTCACTGCTGCTTTGCATTGACTGACCTGTGCCAGCATCCAGCACCATGGACAGCGCCGTGACGTCACACGCTGTTGTCGCAGGAAAGCTGCTCTCTTAAATGTGCTTTCATTCACATTTCTTCACAATCATCAACACAACTCACTGATGAATCATTTCAATGATGAAGCTAACTTCTCCCTGGCAGAGTAAATCTGTTGAGTACTTGACGGCATTTAGATCTACAATTCTATCTGCTTTAAAGGCTGGACAGGACAGGGTGGGAAAAAAACAAAACAAAAAAAAAACAATGATGAAGCAGACACCGCTGCAGTTGACGTCCACTCTTCATGAATAATTATATATATATATATATATTAAAAATCGTTTTTCTTTGGAATTATTGCACAATGTAGATATTCAATGATTTTTTTTAAAGCAAGAGATTTATAAACTAATTTTACTTTATTTTGGATTTTCTCTTTGCAAATCTTGCTTTGGTTTAGTCTACTGTCCATATTGTAGGTGTGAATGTGAGTGTGAATGCTTATGTGCCTTGTGATTGATCGGCGACCAGTCCAGGGTGTACCCAGCCCCTCACCCCAAATCAGCTAGGATAGGCTCCAGCTCACCCGTGACCCCAATGAAGACAAGTTGTATAGAAAATGGATGGATGGATGGATGAATTTTCTCTAATTTACACAGGGTGAAAATGATAGATACAACCCTACTGATATTTTTGAAATGTCCCTTAGCAGGGGTGATACTTCAACAGCAAAATTCTGGTGGGATATTCAACCACTCTTCTTGGCAGAGTTGGTAGAGTTCATTTCAATTGGTTGGTTTTCTCGCCCTGACCTGACCTGACCTGATTTTTGAGCATAATGCACAAATGTTCAATAAGGCAGCGGCCAGAAGCCTCCATTATCCATTCCAAAACCAGTTGTGATGTGTTTTGGAGATCATTGTCCTGTTGGATCAGACAATAGTGTAAAAGTCGTCCCAGTCGTCTAGCTGTCAAATAAATGACTTTATTTTTGCTTAGACTACCAGCTGCAGTCAATCATGATTCCCAATGAGACGTTAATAGGATAAAAAAGGCATTCTGAACCTTCGGCACCACTTACTACAAAATGTATGTGACTGTATGTACTGTATATACTTGAACCTGTATGTATAACTTTGCCCCTTGTAAGTTAGAGAAAAATCAAAAATCAATTCAAGCTTGTGTACCCAATTCTAGGTTTAGTTTTTTTAAATCATTGAAGAGAACGCGGGCCGCACGGTGGTCTAGTGGTTAGCACCTTGGCCAATGCAGGAACAGCCTGGAGATCGGGAGTTCGATTCTCCCCTGGGCATTTCTGTGTGGAGTTTGCATGTTCTCCCCGTGTGCGCGTGGGTTTTCTCCGGGTACTTCGGCTTCCTCCCACATTCCCAAAAACATGCAGGTGAGGTTAACTGGCGACTCTAAATTGTCCATAGGTATGAATGTGAGTGTGAATGCTTGTTTGTCTATATGTGCCCTGCGATTGGCTGGCGACCAGTTCAGGGTGTACCCCGCCTGTCGCCCGAAGTCAGCTGGGATAGGCTCCAGCATGCCCCCGCGACCCTAATGAGGATGAAGCGGTATAGAAAATGGATGGATGGATGGATGAAGAGAACGCTATAATATACAATCATTCTACCCTGGAAAAATAACCCTTCAAATAAAGCAGGGAGTGCTCAAAATGAATAAACATTCATGCCCATGAAGATCAAGATAATTGCTCAGATTTTCTTGGATTTTTTTTGTGCTCCCTGGAATGTTCGTTTGTTTAGGACTGCTTCCTTTCTAGTACACGGTTGACGACACACCTGGGGTTTATACTGCGAAAGTGGCTCAACAAACCCGGGATTTGTGATCAAGATGCAGCTCAACAAAACCTAAATGCCCCAAACAAAGTTAAACGCTACTGCTACGGTGGTCATCAATTTACTTTGTCATGTCCGGTTCTCGGCTTTGTCCCGAGTGCACGTTCACATGAAAGGGGGCACTTCACGTCATATTATTCTACTGCCTCACAAAAATGAAGCCATCCCAGCCGGAGTATTTTACACAAGATGAGCAAGTAAATATTATGGAGTGTTATGAGGAGTTCAAAGAGATTACTACTGTCAAAACAAACACTGTTGCTGCCAATAAAGCGAGGGAGACCCACTGGCTGAATAATGCTGAGCATGTAAATCCGCAAGTTAACACTGATTATTACACCAACTACACCCTAATAGTGTTTTCATTTATGAACGCTCACCATTGTGCAACTTTGACATATTAACCCTTATACATTTAAAAATAAATAAACTGGAGCAACAAGTGTCTTTTTGTCATTTTTGAAATATGTTTATATTGTTTTCATATTTTACTGCTCTGAATTATAGGATGTTGTTCCTGGTGGTGACCACGAGGTGGCCGTGTTGTGTTTTGTGATGACTTTCTCCTTTGTTACGTTGTTAGACTAAATAAGTGTTTTGTCCAAATTAATATTTCATATTGCATTTTATTGCTGATGCTCGGTTCAAAAAGTGAGCAAATCAAGCCCTCGGCCGAAAACCCATGTCTCTTACAGAGAACTCAGTGAAAGATCAGTGTGATCTTGAAGTAGCCGCCCCCGTTGTAGTTCTTCCCGAATTACTCTTGCTCCCAGGTCCACTGCGTTAAGGTTGGGCATCGTTTGAATTTGAGCGATTCCGGTTCCGATACCTCATTTCGAATCCGGTTCCGGTAGGGTCATAAAAGTTTGCATGGTTTAAATGAGGGTGTTAACTAAAGTTCTAGGTTGAAATGTCTGAATGTCTCCATGATTTTTAAAGCTAGAATTAACGTCAGGTGGTTTGTCTATGAAAAAATACACATTACGTTAGCTGGATATTTGAGTTGGCCACCGCATTTGCAGTATAAAGTATAATTTGTTTGCTGCTTTACTGTTGGCATAAGATGGGAGTAATTTATTGTTTTACTTACCTGACTGATCAAAAACTGGGCACCGTGAATTCGGAGGTGTTTAATCATGTTAGTGGTGCTCCCTCCTTTGCATGATATGACGGACTTGCAAATGTTGCGCCGCGCCGACCGTTAATTTCTTTGTAGAATTTCAGCCAAATTTCCGAGCGCCGTCGTACACTGTCCTTGGTTGACATGGATGAACACGAACGCCTCTTGCCGCTTCTTCTTCATTGGTGTTTGCTGGCTTCTTCTTCATTGGTGTTATGCGGCCATTTTTGTCCGGTCGGCGGGCTGGTCGATCACTAAAAGCAGGAATCAAATTTTTTAAAAAAAGAACGAGAATCGGAACGTTAGTCCCGATTCCCATCGATGCTCGATGCCCAACCCTACACCAGGTTCTCAATAAATGCTGACGCCATCCTCCAATGAGTTACACAGTGAAACAGTGGCGCTTTCACAGCCGATTTGAAGCTGAAAGTCTGGACATAACCTGGTCGGAACCAGGTTATGATTTTAGCCTAAATTACCATGGTGATATAGCTGCTTTCAAAGAGAGCTACCTTCGTAGCACAAGTAAGCCTGGTTTTAGATTCAACAGACCTCACTAACCCACTAAACACATACAGTACACCCCCCTGGAGGTTTGACTTTTTGTACTGTATAAGTGTGGTATGTTGGAAAAGTTGAATAATGATTGCCTAAGGAGGAGGCGTGTTTTGACTTCTTGAGTTCTCAGTCACATATTCCCTTTCATTGTTCCCCTGCAGAGTTCCCTTCCAAAATGTAGGTAAAAAAAGCAACTCCCCCGGATTCCCTGCAGCGTCGCTTCGGAACTTAAACAATTTTATGTAAACAACTGCTTACTTCAAGCTGAATTTCTCACACTTGCTAGTCACTGTTTTAGCTTGACAAGTACAGTGTGTACTGTATGAAGGGCACATCTGTGACCTTTCACGTCAAATGTGTGTGTTTGCGTGCATAAGAAAACACCAGCTTTATTTATAAAAATAAATAAATAACAAAACATAAATGAAGCTAAGCTGCTTTTGTGTCTGACACTAATGAGGCAGAATCCCCCATACTCGTGACAGCCTCTGAGTCTTTAATCAAGACAGTTGTCACTTCAGTGATTGGAGAGTCGCCTTAGCACAGGATGAAGGCGACGACTAGCAAAAATAGGAAGTATACAGCAAAGCCATGAAATGGTTTTACTCATGTATGTTTTCTCATTGCGGAATTGGTGAAACCCCTAATCTGGCTGTGAAGAATCAACTGCACCTCCATCATCTGCTCTGCAGTCTGATGGCTCCCAAAACAAGACGAAATGCAACGTCTCCAATTTTAAACCTATGGTGGATAATAAATGCATTTTATGGCTTTAAAATTTCCTAGTCAATCATACGTATGACACGCTTAAAAGCACTCGAGGCGTCGCTGCTTTCTCCTGAATATTAAAGCTATACTTTCTTCAGTGCACTATTATACTGCGTTTTGATTTGGGGGTTGAACTATTTATCAATACTTTGGACGCAGGGGTGTCAAACTTGTGTTCCTTTGAGGGTCACATCACAGTTCTGGCTGCCCTCGGAGAGCTGCTTGTAACAGTGAATATGCTGTATGTGAATATAAATGTATAATCACTGCTTGATATTATTACACAATTGCCCATGCATTTAATTTACTGTATATATATTTTTTTACTAATAAATTGATGGATAACTTGCTTTGAAATCATAAGTCAAAGTGACACACTGACATTTAAGTAGTTTTTTGTTCACAAAAAAATGCCTGGAAATTTTGTTCCGGAACAGAGGAAGCAATGGCATGCAATACAATTTTTAGAACCAAAATTGAAAGAACAAATGCATAGAATGATGAAGTAATTTAATGACGTACTTTATTTTCGCGGGCCACATAAAATTACACGGCAGCCCATATCTTGCCCCCGAGCCATACGTTGGACACCTGTGCTTTAGTGTGCAGGACATACTTTTTTATGATGGTTCAGTGCTCTAAATGTATACTTGTGTTACATTCATCAGTCCTTTAAAACAGCATAAGACACATTTAGGTTGAAAAGGATTTCAAAATCAACCACAAGTTTTCGTGTTAATTTTTGTGGTTGTAGTTTGCAGTGGTGTCGGTAGATAAGCATCAGCCTTGCCTGCAATACAATGCGATACGATAATTATTGTATTTGTACGATCATTTCACCCTCTGTACAATCAATAATTGTGAAAAATTACATAATGAAAGGTAAGTAGACCCTTTGAATACACGACTATTAGCAAACACAAACAGCATACATCCTGCACTACTCCATTGTCTCACGTGCCTATTTACAGCCAGGTGGGAGCGCTATTTTGCTGGTGGAAAAAGCGTGCACTACTTTTGAAAACAGTGCTTTTACTTTATTTAAAGGTAAAACTGTCTTACAATCTATACCAGAGATCTTCAGTTAAAATTGCGTAAGGTCTGTTTATGCAATTTTTTTTCACAGTGAAGGTCCGAATATCAATTTTACCTTAAATTACATCAAACAGGCTTACATGAATATGAAATGTAATGAAACCCTGCACATCACCCTATTGTTTCAATACAACACAATTATTTGGCACCTAATTTGCATTTAAAAGAAAACGTGACCAAATTTAACATACAGTAAATAATAAAAGGTTTTACTGTACAAACAATGAAATCAAAACAAGACAATACAAAACTGCACTGGTTTCTTTAAAAAAACAAAACAACGCAAAACACAATTAATAAGAAAAGCACAAACAGTACATCCTCTTAAAGTTTCAGATTTTTTGTTACTGTTGCAGCTGATATTGGGATTTGCCTGAATTTGTCACACAATTTCAAGTCAATTCCTGGGTTAATTGTTAATTATGTCCAAGGCAGCCGTGATGTATTTAACCTGTTTGGAAAGAATGAATAGTCGAGGTGCTTATTGATTTGCATAATAGATTTTCACTGAGTCCAGTGCTGGAGGGTTTTAATAACAATGAGAACTCACTCACCTGCATGTGTGAGTGTGTGTTGTTGCTGGAACTCCACTCCACTCTCATAATAATCATTCTCAAGTATTGGTGCACTGTATAATAAGGAGAATAGTGATTCATTGCATGATGACCATGAATGATCGAGTTTATATCGGTATAAAAATAAATAAGGGACACCAAGTTGGCAAGGCCTGCCGACTCGATTGTCTTTTTTTCCCCTTTTTTATTTGTGTGAAAATATTTGTGTACTACTTAACTCAAACCTGATTTTAATTGGGTGCATGTTTTGGAGTAATACAAACACATTGCAAAAAAAATGATTCAAAAATGTATATATATATTTTTTTTTGCATAATAACAAAATTAACAGACTTAATATCTTTCTTTAACAGACCTCTGTCCTGCTTAATTAGGATAAAATCAGTGTCCAGTAGACTATATGTTCACATTAATTAAACAACTTAGACACATAACTCGTGTTTGGAGGACAAGATATAAGACAGCAGAGTTGTTCAATGGCACTTTTAAAAATAGCTGCAATAGCTTCTTGTATTGTGACCTCTGACAAACTAACTCAATGGCTTGGGTTTTTAAAAAGACAAATGTCACTGCGGTAAAAAGTCACATTTGGAGTCCGAAGACCAGAAGCTAGGCTGATAACTCCAGGGTGACCATATTTTCATTACTGAAAACCAGGATACACGGGCCGGCAATGAGATACTCAATCCATCCATCCACCCATCTTCTATGCCGAATATCCTCTTTAGGGTCGCGGGGGTATGCTGAAAGCTTTCCCAGCTGACTTAGGGCAAGAGGCGGGGTACACCCTGGACTGGTTGCCAGCCAATCGCAGGGCACATATAGACAAACAACCATTCACACTCACATTCATACCTATGGACAATTTAGAGTCTCCAATAATCAAACATAATCAAATGATACTCAAGGTTTACTCACACATGCCATGAGAAAATTGTTATATTACAAAATACTATCTTTTACCAAAGACACAATTTCTGAGACAAAAGTCAAAAGAGAAAAAAGTCAACTGACAATGAGTTTGATAGGTGAGCAATTGTTTGGCTTTAGCCTTATGGCAAGCTGTTGCGAAGCTGTTGGACAATGGACATTGACATTTTACAGATTATGTTTGATTCTCACAATAATACGGGACAAAGTGTGTGTCCCTTTTCAGCTCAATACGGGATGCATTCTTTTGTTGCTACATACAAGACTATTCTGTTATGCAAAGGACCGTTGGCAACCCTATCCCTCATGTTGCGTGAGCATCAGCACACTGCCCTTTTCTCAGATGTGTGCAGTGCTTGTTTGAATTTTGCTGCATCAGACATTTTTTTCAAGGGTTTATATTGGATTTTAGTTAGTGTTTAGCTCTTCCGTTCATTGTGTAGCAAAGGCATAGTTACCACTTAAAAGTCAAGTACAGTAGACGCCCCTACAACGTAAATAATCCGTTCCGAGAACCTTTATGTTATAGGGTTTTTATGTTATACGAAGCATAAAATGCATGTAAATAGCCTAATCTGTTCCAGGATCTTCCCAAACTCACCCCTTTGGCCCTTAAAATATTCAAAGTCCACCAAACATGGTGAGAAAATATAAGAAGACGTTAGCATAAACATAGTAGAGTAACATGCCAATATAAAATAAGGTAATAAATAAGATTACTGTAAATGAATAAAACTGAAAAACAAAAACAATCCTACCGTTCACGAGATGTCTTGATCAGGAGCGCAAGTGGAGGCAGGAAGGAGGAGGAGGACTAGCCTGAGTCGAAACGTGACTCAAAGAGTCTACGAGTCAGCTGGTCTCACAGACAAACGCACACGCACTACATGATAATGCTGTGTGCAAAATTTTTATTTGTAACTTAACTTAATTGTTTAAGTTAGTTTCAGGGGGGCTACGAAGAGGAAGGAGGTTGAAGAGAGAAGCCTGTCTCTCACACAAACTCACGTACGTGCTGTATAAGTCAGCCAATGAGATGAGAGCGTAGGCGGTGCCCCGATAATCAGCCAATGAGATGAGAGCAGAGGCGGTGCCCCAAAAATCAGCCAATGAAAGTGTGAAGTGTCAGAAGGCGTCACCAAGTGTTAGTCTGAACTTGCACCGACTTGAGGCATTAATAAAGTTGATTGAAAAAAAAAACAAAAAAACTTGCACCGACTTGACGCTTTACGTTATATGGAATTTCTTCCATAATACGATGCAAAAACTTTACATACATTCTTTACGTTCAGTGGAATTTATGTAAAAGGAGGTTTACGTTATGCGAGGTACTACTGTACAGTGGACGTGGAGATCGAACACAGGCTATTCCAGGTCAATGTTGGACCTCCGATTTGGATTTTGAAACAATTTTCCCATTAGAAAAATAAATAAAAATAGTAATAATCCAATCGTGGGTTAACGTGCCACCATCATATAACGTCTAATACTGTATAGGCAATTTTAGGGACATTTCAAAAATATTTCACAGTTTAAAACCACTGTTAATATCAACAATAAAAATGAAAAATTGCTTTAAAAAAAGTTAACCAAAAGCAAAAACAATAAGATTTTTAGAACAAACGCCGATGCGTGTGGTTAAACTGGAGTCTGCTTAATTTACACTTAATTTAACTGATTTCTGATCGACTCTACATTTTGCTTCTTTCTTCTTCGGTTACCTTTTGCCTCTCGCCTCCAAGTGAGAAAAGCACTTACTGCCAGTGTCCTTCTCTTTTGGATACCCGAAAAACAATTACACTGCTACAATTATTCAGTGTGCCAGCTCAATTTGGATTTAAGCATCAGGATTGAAATGGAGCTTTATTATTGCAGATGTCAATATACGGGCAGGGCCGCACTAGTGGTTAGCATGTTGGCCAACACAGTAACAGGAGATCGGGAAGACCTGGGTTTGATTCTCCCCTGGGCATTTCTGTGTGGAGTTTGTATGTTCTCCCCGTGTGTGCGTGGGTTTTCTTCGGTACTCTGGTTTCTTCCCACATTCCAAAAACATGCATGTGAGGTTAATTGGTGACTCTAAATTGTCCATAGGTATGGATGTGAGTGTGAATGGTTGTTTGTCTATATGTGCCCTGCGATTGGCTGGCAACCAGTCAGCTGGGATAGGCTCCCCGCAACCCTAAAAGAGGAGAAGCGGCAATTGGACTATACGGGCAGATGGTAAATAACACCTCACAAGCTCATGGGGTAGCCAGAGAAGAAAGAGCAGCTACTCTTTTCCTCTTTCGTTGAATAAACATCTATCAGTAAGTGCACATAAATGTAGCATCTTTTTTGTCCATACGCCCTTTTTTTTATTTCTACAGCTGTGAAGTCTTCTGCCAGTAACGTTGCTGTCCTATTTGTCCCTACCGTGTACACCTTCAAATCATCATTGACTGATAAACTGTGAAGTCATTTAAATGAATCTCCATTCAAATGCACTGTGTGGTGTGATTCCAATCCCAAATGAGTGGACTAAATAATTCCCAACGTAACTCTCTCAGAGCAGTGAAGTCTTTGTCTAAAACACTTTCCATTGTCATCACAGTAGAAATTAATTTGTATAAATGGCTCCAGTCACAAGCCGTTAAGCCGCCAAGACCCTTTGCAAACGGGCAAGTTGTACTCCCTTGCTCGGTTATATTTCTACCTGCTGTAATCCAATAAGTGATGTGTGAGCTGTTGTTAAATGGCTGGTGGCACTTCCAATAACCTGTGCCGGCGTTATTTTGTTTACAGCCACCTTTCATCAAATATGAGACACCTTTATTCGTTAAAACGATTAAGATCTGCTGCTATAGGGCTGATAGCACAGTTAATCATGTTCCTCAGATGTTCCACATCTTTGTTTTGCTGTTTTATCCTTTCATGTAACTCACCACATTTGAACATTAAAAATCTCACCTTCTGTTCCTTCACTGTACATGACAACAAATAATAATATATAACTCTTCATGACTCTATTACACCTGTAATTAGGGGTGTCACGGGACACTCAGTTCACTAGACTAGAGTCTACGAGAACAAGATGAGATTTAATCATTACTTATAAGAAAGTACAATGAAGGAATATAAAAATATATAATATATTGCAATCTACTAATTTAATTTCTACTACTTTACACTCTTCCGCACTCTGTGTGTATGCTAGCAGCCCCGCCTCCACCCACCACGACAAAGACACTTTATAACTGACAAAAGGGCTCATTCCGTTCATGCCGTTGTTCTATAGAACAAACAGACAAAGGTGCTGAAACCAATGCACAGAGTGAACTCTCTTCTTGCGTGTTTGGAGGTGGGAGACGAGGAAAACAGACACGCATGCACATGGCAAAATTATGGAGTTAACGTGTGTTGTTAATGAATGATTTTATTATCGTCCCAGGCCTTGTGCCCAACAGACAGCTTTTTTCGGGATGAGAAATCTTGTCACGTTTTAATCTCGCCAGATGTCGTGACACAAGATCTCGTGACACCCCTAGCTGTAAGCCAACTACTGTGGTACATGTTGAAGACAGCTATCTCACCTTCGACCATTAACCGATGAAGCCTGCTAGGATGAGAGATGAAACATCTTCTCAGAAAACAGTCCAGTTGATCTGGAGATTGATTCAATGCCCTGAGAATGTTGTAATATTCTTTAAAACACCCACTTGTGTCTAATCCCTGACCTTGACCCTCAGTTGTTTCCTCGTTCCTTGTTTCCTCACAGCTACAACATGTATTTATTATGAGCTGTGTTATTGGTACCGCCAGGAAGATGTCAGGAAGATGAGAGTTTTCTTGTGTTTTCTTGTGTCAACCAACCCCAAACCCCATCTTTCAGGAAGCCCCTCAATTTCAAAGATGCTTGGCTGTTTTGTTCTCAGTCCAATTTTCTTTTTTATCTGCCCTCTTCTGGAATAAACAAGTGAGGTTTAGCAAAGGAGAACACAACCTACATTGCCTTATACAGCCGCCTTCATCCTGTCAGTGCAACCCTATTCATCTCCACACTCAATGTTAGGTTTTCATGCAAAATAAATGCCTGAAAGTGCCAGCAGCATTCAAGTTATAGCATTGCTGAAAACATGTTGCTTGTGTCCAAGAGGGGGCAGTATGTCATTAATCGTAATCAGTACCAGAGGAAAGGTTTTTTTTCCCAGACTTGCACTGTGGTTTTCATCTCTTATCCACAGTACAGGTATGACATGGGCAAGCTGATTTACAAGTATGACTTGTTTGAGTTCCAATTCCCTCAGGAATACAGTAGTCAAGAGGTGTGGACTCAAGTCATGTGACTTGGACTCGAGTCAGACTGGAGTCACAATTTTGATGACATTGGCCTCCATCCATCCATCCATTTTCCTCCACTTATCCGGGTCCGGGTCGCCAGGGCAGCAGTCTCAGTAGGGAAGTCCAGACTTCCCTGTCCTCGGCCACCTCTTCCACTTCTACCGCGAGGTAGACACGTGATAACACCACTGTTATTTCAGTGTTGGTGTTTACTTGCCCCTGTAAGTATGGAAGTAACACTGAGCTTGCCCGGATGTTGCGAGCTGCAGTTACACTACTCTTTGATGTCCAGTCGCGGGCCACAAGATACGATTTGGTGGGCCTCAAATGGCCCGCGGGCCGCGAGTTTGAGACCCCTGTCTTAGGGTGAGTCCAGACACCCTACAGAGGAAACTAATGAGTCTCATCCCCGAAGCTTCACACTCAGCTGCAAACCGCCCCACTAAAGGTCACAGCCCGAAGAGGCAATCAGGACCACATTGTCTGCAAATAGCAGAGAAGAGATCCTAAGGCCCCCAGCCTAGAAATTCTGTCCATAAAAGTTATGAACAGAATTGGTGACAAAGGGCAGCGTTAGCGGAGGCCAATGTTCACCGGAACTAGGCTCGCTGGTGATGAGTTGGATTAGATGGGGGGGGGGGACTCCAATGTGTATTGACGGTGTGCTGGGAACGTCTGGCAGGGTCTTCTACTGTCTCCCCACACAGTCACACAAAGTCTGACAGTCTTTTAAAAGTTTATTCTGACTTGAACACATCAACAGCAGTGCAATTCCAACACCGTATATGTACTGTATCTCCAACTCACAAAACACGCCTCTATTCCTCCTCGAAACGACACTTCATTATTGTCACTAGACGGCCGCGAGATGCATTCATGGACACTCCAAAAATGTCTTAATTATGTGCATATGTGTGTTCGAAAACAGAAAGACAAAGAAAAACAATAAGTGGATATTCTTATCACTCACTAACCAAACCCATACAAATGTATATGTAACTGTGTTCCGCCATTTATCTTTTTGATCATTTCTGTTTTTGTTCATAGAATACAGAAAAACATGGGCATATTTCACACATACTTGCAAATTGATGATGTGATTAATCATGATTAATTACATGGAAAACTGTGATTACTTTGATTAAAATGTTTAATCATTTGACAGCCCTACAAAAAATATTTCGAAAAACATATGAAAATATCACCGTGGCCCTCACATCCATTGACTTTTCAATATGTGGCCCTCAGTGGAAAAAGTCACAGTATTGGATATGGATAAGAGACCCTTATAAGAAGACACAACTATTATTATTTGTTTTAAAACGGCTACTGTGCAATAACATACAAACAACCGACACCGGGACACCATTCCAATTTCCCCCCTACTTTGATGCACCTGGTTCTCAGAGTACAGCTTGTATAGCAGTATAGATTTTCAGAGGATAGTATCCTCTGAAGATGTCGCAACATGTGACATTCAAGCATGATGGTGGTAGCGTCATGGTTCGTTGCTTCATGAGTGCTGCGGGAACTGGGGAGCTGCGGTTCATTGAGGGAAGCATGAATTCCTGTCGCATGTACTGTGACATTATGAAGCAGAACTCGATCCCTTCCCTTTGGAAAGTCGCCCACATGGTAGTTTTCCAACATGATAGGGAGATGACAAGTGCTTTGCTGAAGAAGACGAAGGTGAAGGTGATGGAGTGTCCAAGTATGTCTCCAGACCCAACTGAACCCAACTGAGCCATCCGGCATCCTCCAGGGGAAGGAAGGTGGAGAAGTACAAGGTGTCTAACATCCACCAGCTACACCAGTGATGTTATCATGGAAGAGGATTCCAGTAACAATCTGTGCAGCTCTGGTGATTTCCATGCCCAAGAGGATTAAAGCCATGCTAGACACTGTAAGAATGGTGCTCACATTTTAGGTAATAATGCCTGTGTGTTGAGAAATCTATATTGTTATACAAGCTGTACATAGGTATGCTAAGGAAAACATCATGGCTATGAAACGTCAGACCCAACAGAAGTCAGTCAGTGGTACTGTTTGCGTGTCCCATGTTGTCGCAGAAAGCAATACATCTGTTAGCCAGAAAAGGTGTCTCAATTTGATGCATTTTAAAACAATTACATGCATGTAGGGCTCACTTCTATTTACGTGTCAATAATTCTTTACGATGTTAATGTGCTGGGCTCCAAGCAATGCTTCATTATATTGATCTGTTGATTTTTCTTTCTTGCTGCCTGTACTGTATGCTCTTTTGATGTTTGTCTTAAATTGATATGCATTGAAGAGAACTGGCTGCCGGATTCTCCAGAGCAAATATATTATACATAAAGTGGTCATTCTGACTGATTCTCATATCGATTCCTTGAGGTGTCATTTCTCTCACCGCCTTTCTTCTTGCCTCCCTTCTTGCGTATTTGAAGGCGATGCATTTATTCTCTGGATGGTTGGCAGCTTCACCGTTTGCTTGAATCGAATCTGTGTGTGTGTGTGTGTCTTGTATCTGTGTGCATGTGTGTGATATCATGCGTGACACTGAGTTATCCTTCAGTCTTCCTGACAGGCCCAATTCCTGTGAAAAGAACTCTGCCCGCTCTGTTGAAAACAGATGCCATCGGTGTGATGACATGCTTGGTTTCTGTTCTCCTTGAACCTCAAAAAGCCAAAGGAAAAGCGAAACACCCCCAGAGTTAATCTTTTGGTACTTCTTAAGTGAAATAAAAACCACAGTACAGTGTTCCCTCGCTCCATCACGGTTCACGGCTCACTGTTTCACTATTTGGCCCTTTAAGAAGTATTGCATCATGGGAATTTGAGTGTTGTAGTTCTGTGCTTTAGCAGGAGGTGGCTATGTCTCTCTGTCCATTTTTTGTTGTTTATGTTGTGGTATAGTTGTTTAGATATTTCATATTTCATTCATATCTACTAATCAAATAAATAAATAAATAAATATTTTAAAAAAAGACAAGCCGAATAACCATTACGGAATTGAAAACTTGTTCCTATAGTTACAGTATCACTTTAAATATTTAAAGTGATATTTAAAGTGATTTCCCCCCTGTTAAAACATAACTTAACCAAGATTAATTGAAATCTATCAGCCTGGAAAAGGTTTTAAAGCCATTTCTAAAGCTTTGGGACTCCAACGAACCACAGTGAGAGCCATTACCCACAAATGGCAAAAACATGGAACAGTGGTGAACCTTTCCAGGAGTGGCTGGCCAACCAAAATGACCTCCACCGTTCTTGTTAATCACTTCAAAAATTGGTTTGGGCATGCTTGATGCGAGTGTTTCCAGGAGGCTAGTGGGAACATTGCTCCAAGTGGTGAAGATGGCTTCACGAAGGGCATCAACTGTCTGGAACTGATGGCCATTTTTTAAACTTCCCTTGCCATCCATCTCCAAATGTTCTCTATGGGATTTAAATCAGGAGAACATGCAGGATGGTCCAAAAGAGTGATGTTATTCTCCCTGAAGAAGTCCTTGGTCAAGCGAGCATTGTGAACTGCAGCGTTGTCCTGCATCCGTTTGACGACCCTGCACCACCTGAAGCTCCAGTGATCCACTGAATGAAAAAGCACCCCAGATCATGATGGCCCCCTCCACTGTGCCGGGTAGAAAACATCTCAGGTGGGATCTCCTTGTCATGCCAGTAACGTTGGAAGCCATCTGGACCGTCAAGGTTACATTTTTTCTCATCAGAGAATAAAACTTTTTCCACCTTTCTTTTTTTTTTTTTTAACGGGGGTGGGGGGGGTGCGGGGATGAGAGGGGGAGAAAAAAAAGAGAGACAAGGACAACAGCAGCAACAACAACAATTGTGACAACTAGAACAGAACAACAGAAACATACAGAACGACATCAGCAAATAAATGTCTGTGACAACTATAAAGACGAACAAGGACATAAGGACAAAGGACAAAACAATATCAACAACCACAATGACAACGCTGTCAATGACAATCACACATAATAGCAGTCATGAACTATGACAGTGATCACAATGACAATACTGCATTGAAACAGTCACACATAATAGTAGTAATGAAATGATTATCTATGATAGTGAACAGAATGATAATTACTGTAATGCACATCATTGTAAAAAAACCTATAGTCATACTGCTGATATCACTGTCGCTGTAATAAAACATGAAAGGAATGCATGAAAGGAAAGGGGCCGCCTTCCACCTCCCAGAGAGCCCCGCCCCAAATAGCCAGGCCGAGCCCCCGCCGTCAGAAGGCCACCAGGCCCACAGGGGCAGGCAGCACAAAGATCAGTGCCCCAAGAGCCAGCCCAGAGAGCCCTCCCCCCCGGGAAGACCAGCAAGGGTCCGAAGAGAGGTAATCCCAGCCAAGGACAGGGCGCCAGCGGGCCGGAGGACTGCCAACCCCTGAGACCAGCGAGAGATCACACCCCACAAAGGCAGACGAGTACCGGGGGCCACAAACCGGCAGGCCCAGAGACGCCCCCACAACCAGAAAGAAGCCCGCCTGCGCCGGAAGCGCTGTCCCCCGCCACCCCCACCCCCAGGGAGCAGAGCCCGGCCCGCCCCGGGCCAACCCCCGCCCGACCCCCGACACAGGGCTGCCCCGCCCAGGGATGCAGGAGGCCCACCCACCCGGCGGAGGCACGGGCGGTCTAAAAGTCTAAACGGGCAGTTTTGTGGCGTTGAAGGAGACGAGGTCTTTGATATCCTTTTTTGTTTTTTAAAGCCTTTTCCCGCAGATGCCGTCTGATGGTTATTGTACTGCAGTCGGCACCAGTAAGGGCCTTAATTTGGGTGGAAGACCGCCCTGTGTCTTGATGGACAGCCAATCGGATCCTCTGGCTCAGCGCAGGTGTGATTTTTTTGGGTCTACCTCTTGACTTTTTTGTTCCATAATGCTCAGGATCTTTCAAAAAATGTAGAATGACTGATTCACTGCGCCCAACCTCAGCAGGTATGGTACGCTGCGAGAGGCCTTGCTTATGCAGCTCCACAATCCGACCACGTTCAGAAGGAGAAAGCTTCTTAGCTTTAGCCATCAGGAGGGCATGACAGTGTGAATGCCTGACAGAAAATGAACATTTTGAGCAGATTTGGACTTTTATAGCCTGTGGTCTTAAACTTTTGATGAGGTGATAAACAACCTATTTCAGTTTTTTTTTTGTTTTTGTTTAAATTACATGTTCCAATGCTTTTTGTCTCACTCCCCCTTCCTGCTTTTGCATATTGTAGCTCTTCTTAAAACCTCATTAAGATCCAAATGTGCAAAATGCAAATTTTAGCAATTTTTCAACTGGATTTTGATCAGGTCTGTAGTTGAAAATGATTGCAAATTAACCATGATTAATTCATTTGAAAACTGATGAATCTGACAAATTAAAATGTAATCACTGGTAGCCCTAAGTTTTAACACAACAATCTAGCCTATTTTTCTTTAGTTTCCTAATATGATCGCCTTGTCACTTTTATATGGCCATGCCCCAGTGGCTGTATAACCTTGTTATACTACAAACTCAATTTCCCTCTCCTCAGCAGGAAAGTGTGGATGGGCAGCGCTGCAGAAGCTGAGGGGAAATCCCTCCTTGTTAATTGAATGGTATTTTACTGCAGATTCAGCACACTTTCTCTCTCTGCACATTCACACCCTACATTGTAAAACACACTCCTTGACTGTGTTGATCGCATGTCAATTCCATTTTTTCAGCATGGACCGTGTTTTCAAGGATTATGTACAGTTAATCCATGTGTAGAAATCTATCTTGTTCCAATGTAATCTAATAAAACAACCTTTGGTAAATGTAAAAATCCACCAAGGAAGCTCAATTGTCATAAACAGGTCATTCTGATTTCCCCGTTTAGCTTAGTGTGTCCAGTCTAATTACCGAAATTGTTCAAATAACTGCTGTCACTAGGCCGTCTCCTCGTTACATTTCTGCAACAGCCATGAGGTTGTGGGTTTGAATCTTGGCTAGGAACTTTGTGTGTGGAATTTGTATGTTAAAATGTAAAAAAACAAAATGAAACATGCATGTTTGGTTAATAGAGCAAAGATTCTAAATTGTCAATCGGTGTGAATGTGAGCGTGAATGGTTGTTTGCCTATCTGTGTCCTGTGATTGACTTGTGTCCAGAGTGTACCCCGCTTCTCACCTAAAGTCAGCTGGGCTAGGCTGCACCTGCACCTGTGACCCTGAACACAGTAAAGAAAGTGAAAGTGAAAAAAGTGAATGAATGACTGAATTGACATGTTTGCATTGGTATATAACCCAGAGTGTAATGACGTCTATGCTTGTATAGATCATGTTACAGTCATCCCTCACCACTGCGTGCTTCAGATTCCACGGTTTCATTCTATCACGTTTTTTTAAACAATATATTCATTGATAAATCATGCTCTATCGTGGTTGAATTCAATTCAATCAATTCAATTAAATTCCTTGATATAGCACCAAACCACAACGGCAGTTATCCCATGGCACTTTACACATGAAAGTCACTTTCATAAATGAAAACAGAGAACCAACTGAAACCTCACATGAGCAAGCACTTGGTGACGGAGGCAAGGAAAAACTCCCTCTGGGGAAGAAACCTTGAACAGAACCAAGGCTCCGTGAGGTTAAGATATAAAAATAGAGGGATAGATGGGAGATCAAGCAAGAAGTCTTTGTCTTAGTCCAAGGAACATAGAGGATTGTCTCTGATACATATCAGCGTATCAGGGGTCTGTTCTAACAATATGCTTTAGCAAAGAGACTTTTAAGTAGAGCGAGGGTGTCTATGGTTTAATTTATTTTGAACATGCATGCGGTTTACATTGAATGCTTCATATTGCAATTCACAATTCCACATGTCCGAAAAGGAGCAGGAAGAAGCAGAGCTTATTTAATCCCACCCCCTCTCCGTATCACATCATGGCGTCATCACATATGTTCACTTTCTATATACAACATGCACTAATTCACTATTTAAATTATTCTTCCATACAATCAAAGCAGTTATTATAATATATATTTTTTAATGTAATTAAATTAAATTAATTAATTTATTTATTTTTTAAACTAAAGAAAACAAAACAACAAAAAGCTCTTAATTGTTTTCCTGTTGCTTTCCGGCTCCACTGCCAGGTCTTCCCGTCCTATCGACTTTGTTGTTGTACTGTGAGTGTCGTGGGTTCCTTATTCTAGTACTTTGTTGAGCAGGTTACTTACATCTATGATATCAAATGTCAAATGATATTGAATGTAATCCTTCTCACTGCATGTTATTTCTTTGTAGCTTGTGCCCACCAGTTTCCTTGTAGTCGTGGTGATGTGATCTTTAATGTTTATCCAGATCGTTGAGATCTTTGACAACAAAACCTTTTTTTTCCTCCTGGTCCTCCATTTATCTTGATCTTTCTTGTGTGTAAATGCATCTTACCGCTGAATTATTTTATCCAGAGTTTGGATGATAAATGATGAAAAATGCAGTTAGGGACCTTCAATGGCGCTGAAGCATGGGGCTGTTATTTCTTTGCTAAGTGTCAGCTGGCGATGGTGGTACGGATGAGCTCAAAGGAGCTGAAGGCTGCTGATGTGAACGACAACACCCTGCTCTCCAGCGATGGGTTTTACCTCGATGAGATGTCCCCAGGCCTACAGATGCCCATCAAGCACAGAGCTCATGCTGCTCCTGTAATGTAGAACACCATAATGGCAAGTTGTGCTTGGAGGCTCCTCTGGCTGTGATGGCGGCATCAGGGGGGCATGCGCACAAGATAGCGGGGGTGTTTCATTTGGCGAGCGAGCTTTTCTCATTATCTGGACGTGAGTGCCACAAGGGGAGAATAACAGTGAGGGTGTGGAGTCGCATTAATCACACCGTCAAATATGTGAGGGTCCATGCCGCAGAAAGGAGTTCACACATCACATTATGATGCACTGGAGATGACAACAAATACTTTTAACCATGCCAACAGTGAAATGTATGCTTATAGCAAATGATGCCCTCTCTTTGCTCTGTTAGCAGGTCAACTCCCGATCATATTTGATGATTTGTGCGAAACTGGTCCTCACTGATTTAGCTCAGCAGTACCTACCTGCACCTGCATCCCAGCTCTGTGTGGGAGTAACGCCGCTATTACTTCTCAGTGGGCCCTCGGCGGTGTGCTGCACCTGCTGCGAGCCTTACCTTGCGCATATCAGTGGGCGAGCTTTCATTTCCGCCAATACTTGCACTCAGGGGATAATTGTAATGATTTGCATGGATATAGCTTTGAGGTAACACTCTAATGAAAGTCCCGCCTGCACAAGATGGAAAGTAAACTTTGATCTGTGAGGGGAATGTCTCCTGGAATCACAAGGGCAGGGGGCTACTGAGGTGCAGCATTTAGTTTGTTGAACTGCATTAAAAACACTCTCTGGAAATCCTCTTAAGTAGAGGCACTTTGAGCATCTAAATATTTCTTTTCAAAGTGAAGATGAGCAGAGCAAATGCAGCTCCGGGAAACATGATTAGCGGATGTGCTGCTGTTACATGATGATGATGATGATGCCCAAATGGAAAACTGAGCTGATGCTGCAGTGGCCTGGAACTGTGGCATGGATGGAGAGATGATACATGTATAAGAATCCCTGCCCCTGAGGTAATTTATTTTCTTTTATTGATTACCGCCGGTCACTGTGATGCTTGTGCTACATTCAAGCAGGCAGCCGAGGAATTTCCTGCAATAAGTTTAGCTATATCTACCATGGCTTGTTCGAAGGCGCTGGAGCTCAGAACGTGCATGTGTGTCATTTTTGGATTGATAACCCTTTTTTGCAAATAGAGCACATTTTGTTCTGCTCTCATTTTTTCCAGAGTCATGTCTGAATGCTTGGGTTTGAAGGTTAGTTTCGTCCTTTTTAACCACTTGCAACCAACAATAATGCATCATCAAAGCCGAATTGGCTGCCCTTTAGTAGAATTGGATATAGTTAACATTTTCTGCCCTTTTGCACAATTTGTGATTATGGAGCAGGTCAAGAAATAATTATCATCTCATACAAGAGAGACACGTCATGTTTAAGGTTAACTTTGTTTATCTGTTTAGCATTGCCACCCTCTAATACGTCAGCCTTCACTTCAAGTGGAAGCATTTTTTTTAGGAGCACAGCTGTCTTTTTTTGCCGTTGTTTCACAGTGATTAATTTATTACACCTCATCATGTTTGTTGGGATTGTTTCCACGCTCATGAGAGAGAGAGCGAGAGCGATGAACACTGATTTACCAGATGTGACAGCAGGTGTTACTTTAAATTAATGTGACATTGACTGGGTTGGTGCTTAACCTTGCTACAATGCTGAAAGAAAATCCTACTTCAAATGGTGCTAGTTCTACATCCCAGTAGTCATGGGGAAGGTCCTCGTCCAATTACCAAGTGTGCACAAACTAATGCAATCCAGTGCAAGAGGATTCTGTCTTTGCACACATACTTTTGACGGACACTGTCAGAGAGGTATTAATTAGGTCTGATTAATATGTGAATTCAGACTAATCACAGGGCTGCTGTGGATTAATTTAGATTAATCATTAGTTGCGATTGATACCCATTAACTGAGAATTGTGTCCTGTTTTAATTTATGTTGTATTTGTGCTTCTTGATCCCAGACTAATGTATACTTTGTGTTGATGTAGTACTTGAAGCTGGAAGTACTGGAGTGTAACTATGCCTTTGTTTTCATGTCCTGGTTTTGTTGTGCTCGTACGTCTCACGGAGAGGGCCAACATGTTCTTTAGAGTCATTCATCTCGATCAAACTGGTTCTTTTGGTCATCTGTGTGCGCACGTCAGTGGAATCGACCGTTGTAAATGACACGCATTGGCACGGCAAATCGTGGGACAATGCAGGGGCAAAATGCTTGCAAGTGTAAACGCTGCTTTATGGTTGCTTTATGGATGTGGTTGTGTGGTTGTGGTTGATGGACAAAATAACCAACATTCAATGATGTATCGTCACAATAGTCTAAGATGGGAAATAATTTCTGATGCAATTGTGATACATTGCTTCACATATCATCATCATCATCGTCATCATCATCATCGTAATTGACATTTAAGACTATTCGGTTTTATTACTCAGAAATATGGCATTAATTTGTGTCCAGCATTTTTTTCATTTATGGTTGTTTACTACCTTGTTGCATCTCAAATCATCTCCCTGCTGTTTTGCACTATTGTGATTCTAAACAAAGCGTGGGTGTCATGGTAGACTCCACTACCACTTCAGTTTTGGCTGCTTCTATGCCCTCCAGCAGTGCCTCTTGCTCGAAACTGGTGAGCAGTGTTACAATTTATTTAACGCCCCATTAACGAGCATACGGGCTTGTTCTTACGATGCAAGCAGAGCTGTTGGCTTACAGCAGTAACCACTGTTGTTGTTTCACTTTCTTGAGGAGCAATTGTGTCGAAAAGCTATAAATCCTTGCTGGATGTTAATTGAATGTTTGTTCGTCAATAACAATTTAGTTTGTTGTCAATGAATGGTGGTGTGTTAATTAGCATTCACAGCCCCACAACCATGTGGTTGACACTGGTATATGAAATAAGAAGCAACAGTGCAAACTTTAATTTGGGCAACATTTGAGAAAGCAGAGCGCCTGATGGGGATTGGACTTGTGTCTTGTCTGAGTTAGTCTTTGCATCAACTTCCAAAAGAGTCAGTGTCACACTCTGAAGGAGGCGAGCATTATTTCTCTGAGAGTTAACATCTCCATATTTTAAGTTGTCATGCAGTGAAGCACCTGAACCACTGCTCTGCTTGAATCATCACTGAGAGAGTGGACACAGACAGCCATCCAACCTGCATGGCACTGACTGCTCCAGTATGCGTTTGAGATGGACAAACAGATCCCAATGAGCTGACGTCGGATGAGAGCTGCTAATTAGAGAGTTTTCTCTTCTGCTCGAGGGGCCGCCTTATGATTGAGAGCTCTATGAATATGTATAGGAATGCGAGCATGGGAATGGATGGATCTAGGTCAGGCTGCTGGGTGCTGATGAGATGCCTGTAAAGCCAGGCAACACAAGAGAAACCCTCAAGAGGAAGTGAGAGACCTTAAGTTTTCAGGATAGCGTGTCTGAGACGTTTTCAGGCTTGTGGATTTTTTTTTAAAGGGCGGCAACTCATCCTAGCTAAGAAGCCTGAAATGACTTCCCTGGAGATCATTTCAATGTTATAGCTTCAATAGAGCAACTGCATGCGTTTATTGGCCCTTCGACTCACTGTAGAACATTGCGGCAAAGGTTACGTCTTGTTTCCAGGTGAGAAGAGATAGTGTTTCATTTCAGGGTCACAGAAATCCACGCCTTCTGGATGTTCTTTTGCTTAGCACAAACAAACTAAAGACATGAAAACCACCAAAACGGTAGGAGATCCCATCCAACCTTATTTATAGAGGACAATTAAAACAAGAGGGGTTCACCAAAGTGCTTTCGAAACACAAATAAAAAACACAAATATAATAAAACAAACTGTACAAATATAATAAAACACACATATAAAACACAACAAAACATAGAAGTCAAATGGGCTAATATAACATAAATAAAACCACAATAAGATATTAAAAGCAAGGAGCGGATTTTAAGAAATGCTGTTTGTTTTCCCTAAAAAAGGATGGAAGGTTTTTTTGGACGATATTTTGTGGCATTTTCTGCTCACTCATGACCCTGTTTACTCCAACTGTAGGAGCTACAAATCTTTTTACTTTTGACATAACTGAACCTAGCAAGTGCTCATGAAAAAAAACCTGTGGGTTTTTGACCTTTTATTTCCATCTGTGGGGCAGTATCAAAACAACGTTTGCCGATCATGTGACAAGACGAATGGCGTCTTTCAGAAATGTGAATGTGAATTTGAAATATTTCAATATTTGAGCACAAATCTAACACAGGCCTTTCAATTTTATTTTTCATGGAGGAAACACGTGTTTAGAAAAACATGTTTTTCTTTATTTTTGTCAAGCTGCTGCACCTCCAGTCCTCCCACTTTGAAAACCCCTGGCTTAGGGGAGGTGACATTTTAATATGTATAATATGATACAGCTGTCCACGGTGGTGCGTGTGGCTAGCATGTCTGCCTAGCAGCGCAGTGGTTCTGGGTTCGGTCTCTGTTTGGGTTTTCTCTGGGTCTGATCTGACTGGTCTGGTCTGGTCTGATCCAAAATCCATTTTAGGTTCGTAGGAGACTCTAAATTGTCCATAGGTGTGAATGGCTGTTGGTCTATATGTGACTTGTGATTGACTGGTGAACAGTCCAGGGTGTACCCTGCCTCTTGTCCAAAGTCAGCTGGGATAGACTTCACTGTGACTAGGGTTGGGCATCATTTGAATTTGAACAACTCCGGTTCCTCGTTCTCGATGCTTGAGACTCGATGCCCAACCCTAACTGTGTCACTGAATAGAATAACTGGTAATAATAAAAATTAATGAATGCCAATAAGATTTCTGTGGGGTTTGGTACCAAACAATTCATGTACCAATGTGTCATTTTTGGTCCAGTTAAAATGAACTCTAGTCTGTTTTTCTCTGGTAGTATGGTTAGTTTGGTCAAATGTGAACGCAGGATGCGACTAAATAAAAGAAACACCTGAGTGATGGGTCTCGGTCCGCTTGCAAGTGGACTCTAGTGCTGAGTGAAGGAAGGGTGAACACAGACTGCACCAACACATCAAAACACTGAAGATGCTGACAACAAATGTGAGTGAAACCCAACAGAAACTTTAACAGTTAAAAGTGAACCCAGAAGCGCAAATAAAGTAATTAAACTTACCTGACTCTTTGCTGAAGTCGTCAAACACCAGGAACCTTTTTGGTCTTTATATAATTTATTCTCTCTCTGTCACATCTCAGCTGCTAAAACCTCATCTGGTAAAAATTACACCATAGAAAAAAAGCAACTTGGAAAAGATCATGTTGTTTTGAACATGTGACGTTCGTTGGACAATATACACGTCACTGACACAGTCCAATCAAGGCACACCTTTATAGACATGCTTAACTGAGCATTATTTGGTCCACTGATAAAAATCCAAGTCTGAACGCTAACGTGTGTATAACAGTGTATGAACATTTGTCCACTCGACGACGACAAACTGCAGTCAGGGTGAGATGCTGAAGAGGACGACGAGCATGCAGATGAGCTTCCCTGAAACTGTTTCTGAGAGTTTGTGCAGACGTTCTTTGGTTATGCAAACCGATTGTTGCAGCAGCTGTCTGGGGGGCTGCTCTCAAGATGATCTTGGAGGTGAAGATGCTGCATGTGGACGTCCTTGGCTGGTGTGGTTACACAACGTCTGAGATTCTGAGGCTGGTTGGATATACTGCCAAATTCTCTGAAACACACAGGTACAGAAATGAACATTTAATTCACGAACAACAGCTCTGGTGGACATTTCTGCAGTCAGTATGCTAATTGTTTTGTCATTGTTCTGTGTTGTGTGATAAAACAGCACATTTTGGAGTGGCCTTTTATTGTGGCCAGCCCAAGGCACACCTGTGCAAGAATCATGCTGTCTTATCAGCATCTTGATAAGATAAAGAACAACTGCAAGTGGAATACCTGCAGACATGGAAGACGGGAGCTATATTCAGGAATAAATACAATGTATTCCTTTTTCCTCCATTTCTCCTCCAAGAATGATTGTATCTCACATGGAAACCCACATTCTCTTTATCCTTTCATGATATTATGGTTTATAGATGGTGAAATGCCGAGATTCTTGACGTGTTGAGAAATGGAACAATTAGCCTACACAGATTTGACAATATATTTTCACATCCCTGCTGAGAAGTGTCTGGTTTCCAGTTTATTCAAAGTCATAATATTCTTACCGAGAACATATTCAAATACCGGTATCTACTGTATTGTACTTGGCTATAGTTTGAAAAAGTATTGCACTGTATTACTTGGAATAAACCTGAATAGACCTGCATGTTGTGTCTTATAGACACAAAAGTAAATCTCTCAGAGGATATCAGAAATTCCCTCACTCGTGTTTGGTTTCATTAAACTGAGCAATCGCTTTTTCCTTCTTGCACTGCAATCGCACTTTGAAGATCCTAGGACTATGACAGATTATGATTCCAGGATGCGTGACAGTTCTCAATAAATTGTTCATTTTTTATCACGTGGGGTGGAAAAAAAACGATACGAGAGAAGTGCTAAGTTCCTCCTGCTGTATGCGTGCAGCATTTCAATGAGAGCCATTGTCAGTTGTACCTTTCAGCACTCATTCACATTGCTGGTAATACTCACTCTGTTGTAAGAATAGAAAATAGATTGTTTGTATGATCTGAAAGCTGCACCATACTTTGAGCAGAAAAGTACAAGCACTAAAATATCACCACTCTGTTACAAATCCAAAAATCTTTTTGTCTTTTTGAGCAATGTGATACACTCTATTGTAATAGTGGCAAAGTGGCTACAGGCGTTATATTGCCAGTGACTCCGAAGGTCACACATATGTACTGCAGTGCGCACACCTTGCCATTGCTCCCCCACAGCCTGCCTCCTGGCAGGCTTAAATCACTGCAGCTCAGTTAGACAGTGCAGTGGATGAAACACTGTTAAACTGTTTCAATGGTGCGAAAAAGTGTTTGCCCCCTTCCTGCTTTCTTATTTTTTTGCATGCATGTCACACTTCAATGTTTCAGCTTCCGAAACAAATTTAAATATTAGTCAATGAAACTTTTTATTATTAAGGGAGAAAAAAAATCCAAACCAAATGCCCCCCCCCAATTCTGCAAAGATGAGGGGTCCAAAATTCCTCCACAGCGCTCTAAAAGACTCATTGCAAGTTATTGCAAATGCTTGATTGCAGTTGTTGCTGCTAAGGGTCGCCCAACCAGTTATTAGGTTTAGGGGGCAATCACTTTTTCACACAGGGCCATGTAGGTTTGGATTGTTTTTCTCCCTTTATAATAAAAAAATTCATTCAAAAACTGCATATGCAATATTTAAATTTGATGATATGAAACATTCAAGTGTGACAGACATACAAAAAAATAAGAAATCAGAAACGGGGCAAAGACTTTTTCACACCACTGTATTTGTTGTCTGTGTTGTTGTTTGACTGGAGATTCTTGCTTAGTGATCCCCTCGTAACAACCTGAACATTACTGTGTCTGGGGGATTTGAACAAAACAAAGTGCTTATTATTGGTACAGAATGACAGGAGATTTTCCAGCTCAGCACACAGGGATATTGTTGATTTATCTCAGGAAGAATGATGATGGTGATGATGATTCATATCAAAGCAGTAGCCTATAGTAATAGTAAGTTACTTTAAAACAAATTAAAAATCATTTACCTAGGATCTCTTAGTGGTCGATAAAGTTGGTCAACCAGCCAGGACACCTCTGATGTTGTCTTTAGTATACAGTGTTTCCTTGCGTAACCCGGCCTGTTTCGCACCGGGGATCGAACACAGGACCTTTGCAATGGGAGGCGAGAGCGCTGACCACACAGCCAAAAACCTGGACTGTCGACCGCATGTTCAGCGCAGCTCTTAAGGCAGAGGGAGTGAGGTTGACCAACGTACACTTGCACAGCCTCACAGGCTGGCACCCGTTACACTCGTTCATTGCGAGGGATAGGTTCCCAAAATTGCCTGCAATAACTGAAATCCGCCAAGTAGCCAACTTCATTTTTTTTTTACAATTTTAATATATGTTTTAAGGCTGTAAAAGCCCTCACCATAGACTTTAAACACTTTTCTCAGACAGGCAATAATATTGTCTCACATTTCTATCTTGTTTAAACGCTCAAAAAAAGTTCATTTTTAATGATTTTAATGATCAACCTACAGGTTGGACACAAGAAATTATTAAGTCACTCACGCATATTTCACTCCTGTGACCGTGCCTTTTTGTCCTCGCGCCGTTCCACTGTACTGTAGTGTTTTTGTATCCTTGTTTAAACATATTGCTACAGTACTCCTCCTGTTGTAGTCATTCTCCCTCGAACCGAAGATTCATTTACAAGCTAGCAAGACAGCAAGCTAGCGATGACACAGGAGACACGGCAGGGCCAATCAGGACGCAGAAAACAATGGGCGGTGCAGACAGAAGTGAGGGAAGAGAGAGACACTCAACTTCCCACAATGCAATTCTTCCTAAAGGGCCAGGCTCGGCCTGTAACAGCCTTCATACGCTGTCATTAAAAAAAACACAAAAAAAATTCCAAGAAACAGTGAATCCGCAAAGGTGAACCACGATAGAGTGAGGGGACCCTGTACTTAGACTCTTTTGATTTTTTTTTTCCAGTTTGAAGGGATACAGTATCTAACAAAAATGAGTTCACCCCTCACATTTTATAATATATTCTCAATGGACAATACTATAGAAATAAAACTTGAATATACAGTGGTATTAATATGTATTTGATTCCCTGCTGATTTTGTAAGTTTACCCCATTACAAACAAATGAACTCTCCAGAATTTATATGGTAGGTTTATTGTAACAGAATGTAAAAAAAAATCTAGAAAAGAATATTGAATACAAGTTAGAAATGAATTTGTATTTGCTTAAGGGACATGAGTATTTGATCCCAATGCAAAATATGGTACAGATAGTTCTTGTAGGTGGTGACCAGGTTGGCACACATCTCCAGACGGACACTTAGCACAGCCCCCAAACAGCTCCAAAGCAGTGTTTCAGCAATAGGGATGGTGTTGTTGGGCTCCTTTCTCTGTCACATTAAGTCAAGTCAGTATGGGACAGAATTTTTGCCGGGTGGTAGGAGGTCAAACACTTATTTCTCTCAATACAATATTAATACTATATTAATACTACTGTATTAATATCTAATACAAATTAATTGATAACCTTTACTTAATGTCATTTTTATGATGTCTTTTTTCCATGACGTCTCTTTTTGTTAAACCTAACATACAGTAAATATTATGGACTGTTCTTATATTTGTAACGGGGTAAACTTACAAAGTCAGCAGGGGATCTAATTCTTATTAACGCCACTTCACTCTAGAGCAGTCAGTGTGCAGCTTGTATAGCAGTATAGATTCCCTGTCCACTGAAAATGACTCAACAGACAGTCATTATTGTGTAAATATTTTGCAAGACAAGCGACTACACCTCTCAGTGAACATTTCCAAATTCTGTCCAAATTGTCAATATTTAGTGTGAGCATCACTGTTATCTAGCACTGCCTTGATTCTCTTAATGGCATAGAATCCACCAGAGCTGCACAGGTTGTTATTGGAATCCTCTTCCACTCCTCCATGATGACATCACTGATGGAGCTGGTGGATGTTGGACACCTTGCACTCCTCCACCTTCCACTTGAGGATGCCGCACAGGTGCTTGATTGGGTTCATGTCTGGAGATGTACTTAGCCGTTAATCACCTTCACCTTCCTCAGTTAGGCACTTGTCATCTTGGAGGTGTGTTTGGACTCTTTATCATGTTGTAAAATGTGACCCGGTTTCCCAAGGAAGGGGCTCATTCTCTGCTTCACAATGTCACATTACATGGTGGAACTCATGTTTCCCTCAATGATCCACAGCTTGTCTGCCTTGGAAGACATAATGGAGGTTAAAATTAAATACCTAACTAAAAATAACAAAAGTGAAATTGTCCTTTTTGTCAGTGTAGTGACATGACCGTGTTACTCCGTTAGTCCGCCAATGTATTCATTTGCCTTCATATTACTCCTCCGCACGCACATAGCTCGTGAATATGTAACTACGAAATGCCAAAACTCGGAACGCTGTAAACCGAGGACCAACTGTAATGTAATAAAATGGTTTCTGAAGGGGTTTTGTGAGGGGTGTGCTTACTTTTCTCAGCTGCTGTAGTTAGATATTGGATAGACTAACCAAGCTGACTTTGTGATGAGTGGAGGGGTACGCCCTTGACTGGTCGTCAGTTGTTTAATGAAGCACTACAATATAATATAAAACGTTTTTATACATGCCACACCACTGATGAATTAATGAATCACAAGGGATCTTTTTTCTTAGCTGTTCTGTTTCCAACATCTGGCATACTGCTTTAGAGTTTTGTTTGACCCATTATATCTTCAAATCTGTTAGGGCAGCACAATAAAACCACCTTTTGTTCAATTCAAAGCAGTACTCCGCATGCAATGTTTTGTTTTTGTATTTTCTGTGTGCTGTGACAGTGTCTGCTTTGCAAAAGGTCAAAACATGAAATAATGAGCTAAACCCTTGTGTGTAAAGATCCAACTATGAATAAGCTTTTCACATTTTTTATAGGTATTAAATGTTAATACTATGAAGTCATCTGATTGTTCCCAAAGTGATATCTTTAAAGTGCTCATGACAACAAAACATATGTTAATCGTGTTATTTTTGTCATGCAAAATAACATTGAAAGGCATATATTTCGCAAATGTTGACATATTTACCCTTTTTACATTTTTCGCCACTGAAAAACAAACCTGTCTGAGACTGGAGAAGAAGGAGGAAGTGGAAAAAAAAACTCTCCCTCTTGAAACTATGCATGCAATACATTGTTTTTATATTTTTGTGCTGCATTTTTTGTTGATTTTTTTATTGCTGTTATCTTTCCTCGACCCCGACTGGGATCTGTGAGTGAAAACACAACAGAAGTTTGTCGTGGAAAATTGTGCCAAGATAGCAGTAAGTAAATCCAATTTTTTCCCACGATATATATCATCCTAATCGTAGAATAATAATATGTCTTTCTAGGCTACCTAACACGGAGCGCTGCTCACTTGTGCCTTGCAGTCTCTGAGTAGATTTGTCAGTGTCAGTCACTGCCAGTCAAATAACATACCTGTTGTAGCTGTTTTTTATGCGTTATATCAGAAGCTCAGTGAACTGCTTTGTCAGCAAGCGGAGGCAGCTCTGGCTTCCGAAACTGATATCGTGATATAGTGCCAACTGTGCTTATTCTGTTGAAAAACTAATGTATACATGTACTGTATGTAGTAACAATGTACAATGTATTGATAATACTGGTCACAACACAACATCAGTGAATGTTATTATTGTGTTATTGTTATGAATATTTATCTTTCTTCGCTTTGCTGTACCTGTATGTCCATGGCTGTGTTTTGATGAGTCTGGTTGCTGTAAATTGTCCTCAGGTCGTTTGATAATCACAACGTAATTTCACCCATATTTTATAGATGTTTACTGGCAGATGACAGCCGTATGACGAAAACGTTTTATTAAATGAATGACGCAACCCTGCAAGCACTAACTTCTAAAGCCAACATTGTTACAATCCGGCCTGAAAACTTCACTTATGTTACTGGAATTACATGCAAGTAGTGTATATTATGTAGATGTGGCTTGGAGAAACACCTTCCAGGGCTATGTTCACACCGTAGGGTATGTTGCCCAATTTGAATATTTTGTTAAAATCCAATTTTGTATGTGGTCATTCGAGGGGAAGCATCCACCCAAGTCTGATTTGAGAGCGCGGAAAATAACGGCTGTTAGATGCCAGTACGAAAACTAATATTACTTTTTCAGAGAAACCGGGCATCTCTGTGTGGAGTTTGCATGTTCTCCCGTGCGTGTGTGGGTTTTCTCCGGGTACTCCGGTTTCCTCCCAAACTCCAAAAACATGCATGTTAACTTAATTGGCGACTCTAAATTGTCCATAAGTATGAATGTGAGTGTGAATGGTTGTTTGTCTATATGTGCCCTGTGATTGAATGGCGACCAGTCTAGGGTTTACCCCGCCTCTCCCCCGAAGTCAGTTGGGATAGGCTCCAGCATACCCGTGACCCTAGTGAGGAAATGCGGCATAGAAAGAAAATAGAAAATGGATGGATGAGTGATGTGCAGGGTTTCATTACATTTAATATTCATACGAGCTTAGTCTCTATGCAATTTAAGGCAAAATAAGGTTCAGATCTTTGCTGTGAAAAAAAATTGCATAAACTGACCTTACTCAGTTTCAATTGAAGACCCTTGCTATAGGTTTAAATGTATACTGTATTGTTTCTATTTCAAAAGGGAAGTCAAGCTGGCACCAAAGTACAGTGGAACTTTGTCACTATACTGTATACTTGTACAGTTCGGAATTAGACAATAATCTTTTGGCAAAATATTCATCTAAAGTTGTGCAAAATTTGTAACTCGAAGCTCCATCAAAAATGACATCATAGACAAGACATCAGCAAGTCTTTTAGTGGGGTTTTTGCAAAACATATTCAAATGAGTGGCTCATCAGGGAACCTCACGAAAGCTCAGCTCAGTGAGCATCACGGATTTAACTTTTTACTTTTCACTTTTTACTTTGTAGGGTGGGTTTTCTCCAGGTACTCCAGCTTCCTCCCACATTCCAAAAATATACGTTAGGTTAATTGTAGACTCTAACTCAGGGGTCACCAACACAGTGCCCGCGGGCACCAGGTAGCCCCCTTTACTTGGGCTTGGTTATTGATTATTGTCTTGGTTGTCGCATAACAAAGTGTTGTATTTTACATTTTGGCATGTTGAGTCTTCTGGTTTTAATAAAGATGTGGATGAACTCCCAACATTGCTAGTTTACTCAGCTATCTTGGATCACACACTCAACACCAAATTTAGTGATACTGCGGTATCCTGCAAGGCTCATTCTTTTGGCAAACTCAAATGAGAATGTTACACAAACTAGTAGTTCTTAACCAACACAATTACACTCTAAGTCACTGCTTTTTTTTTACTGAGTGTGGCTGTCGTCTTTGACAATAAGAGTCTTCAATCATGTAAAAATGTTCATGGTAAATATTTCTTATTTATTCATTTGTCATTTATATGCATTTTGAATTGTTTTCTGCATGTAAAACTATAATTGTTCTATATCAAAAGCATTTCATGTAAACATTTTTGGACGGTTTAAAGGATTTACATTTTTTTTCTACTGGAAAATTTGTTTCGGTTTTTGTACAATTTGGTTTTAGAGCATTAATAAAGTGCTTTACTCTTTTATCTAGGAGTGTGATGAAATAACAATATATCAAATTATTGCAATATTTAACCCTTCAAGAATTATCAATGCGCTATTGCCGTGTAAGGTTTTTTTTTAAGATAAGCTTCTTTTACCGTTTTGCCACAGTAAGTCGAGTCACTATTTTACATGTCATCCAGGAGGAGCCCCTCATGAGATTGGTAGAAAATTGGGCGGAAGTCACAGAAGAAGAAACAACAAACAACGTGGCGTCATGGCAAACTCGGGCAGTCAAGTTAAACCGAAAGATGCACCAGGTAGTTGAAATCAAAAGTGTGGACTCACTTTGGCTTTTATAGTGTGGATGGGACAAGACTGCATAAGGATTTTGCAGGATGAAAGAAGTGTGTCCCGAAAATACGACAAACGAGCGGCACAACAGACATGCGCAGCCATCTTGTTTGCCACCACCTTCTCAGAGAAAACTGTGCCTAGAAAGAGAAATGTTGATTTTTCAATTCAAATGCAAAGAGTGTTTAATTTACTTCTTTTACTGTCAGCATTGCGCTCATGCAGCTCAGCCTTATCCTGGTCATTCTTTGTCTCTTTCCGGTGATTATGTCACTACTACACAAAATACTACACTAAATATTTATTTTTGTTACGCTTCTACTTTACTTGAGAGATCTACTTGAGATGCGTGAGATGTTGTGTTTTCTGAATGAAAAAATCCTGACATTAACATTACAGTTAAAATGAGGTTTGATGATGAATAAGTTCAATCTCCTGTGGGGAAAAGTGTGTAGTGTTCCACTTCAGAGCGTTCACTATTTCTATCTGTGGTTTCAATCTCACAAAAACTAGAAGACTACCATGTACTAACGCTCCCTGCAGGCAGTTGTAATTACACTCAGCTTGGCGATAGGAAGTGGAGCTGGTTGGGCGAGAGCAGTAGACATGGATTTCCAACAGGTTCCTCCCAATCAGCCGACCAAGACCTACCACAGAGGCCTAATTACTGTGTGAGCATTCCGATAGTGACGCCTTAGTGGTGCACAATGTTTCTGAAAAAGCTGTTCAACCCCTCCAATCAGTCTAAGGCACTCGCCTAAGATGCACTGTGGACCTCCTAGCTTAGGAGAGCGATGGATGGATCGATCCAAGGTCTATGATGTGGACCTGACACACCATCACATAAATGCACATGTGGATGTTTTCATTTTCATATGTCACAAAAGGAGGCCACCTGGTGGTCTAGTGGTTAACATGTTGGCCACACAGTAACAGTCTCGAGATTGGACAGCCTTGGACATTTCTTGCGTGGGTTTTCTCCGGGTGCTCCGGTTTCCTCCCACAAAAATAGTTAAAAAGTAGCGACTCTAAATTGTCCATAGGTATGAATGTGAGTGTGAATGGTTGTTTGTCTATATGTGCCCTGCGATTGGCTGGCGACCAGTCCAGGGTGTACCCCGCCTGTCGCCCGAAGTCAGCTGGGATAGGCTCCAGCATGCCCCCGCGACCCTTATGAGGAAAAGCGGCATACAAAATGGATGGATGGATGTCACAAAAGGAGGTCCCTCTGTGCAAATGCACTTAAGTACTGTACATTAATTGAAGAGGAATAGTGTAAAAAAATACACACACAAACACACCTGCAGTTCATTTGAAAATCCCTGCAATGAAATGTGTGCAATTTCCTGCATCTCACAAGCCAATTATAACCTAAATGTCAATCTTCACCTTCACATCGATTCTTGCTACAACGTCTTAGTCTTCTCCAAGCTGCAAAGCAGACATTAATGAGCGAGAAAAGCGGAACAAGAACGTCACTCTTGATAATAAGAAGGAATCATCAAGCTGAATCTGAGGAGCTGACCACTTGCTCACAGAGCAATTACATCAGCATATTATGTGAGAATATCACAACACAATTTACTGCCTTCAAAATACTCCACATTTTGTATTCACCAAAAACAGCTGGGGAAAAAACTTCCAAGGTGATTTGTAATTTGTATTCCCTTTTAAAGCCATTTTGAAGCCCAGTAACGGTGCATGCTGTGGATCCACAGCTTGGATGTGCGGCTGCTTGTAGGAGAATGCACTTAGAACAAGAAGAGGAGGAGGGTGGAGTTCACAGCTCGCACTCAACCGGCGAACCTCCACGTCAAAGCGCGCATTCCACGTCTGCCAAGCGGTCTGGGAGGCTGATGTGCGCCCGTCAATTAGTCAATCAAGCAGCATCGTCGACCGCACAATAAACTTTCCATGCGCTTTCCACTTCCATGGACAGCACTTAGGAGGTTTGACTGGACCGGATTTGCGCTGCTGCCACTCACAAGATCTCTGCGCTCCTCCGCGCCTCAGCCACTGCAGCCGGCACCGTTCGCTCAGTAGGTGCAACGCTCGACCCCGCACAGCCTGGGCAGGGTCTCCTGGCAGCATGGAGGGCGACGTGATGGATAAAGTGGAGGCCACGGCGACGGTGTGTGACTTCGACCCTCTCAGTGGGAGCATCCCGGCCACCAAAGTGGAGATCACCGTCTCCTGCAGGTGGGTGGCTGTTTTGTGCACAATGTCATGTGGACCTTTGGAACATTTAAATGACTATATTTTATGCTATTTCATTACTGTCATGAACACAAAACTCTTGCATTATCAAATCTGAACTTTATCAGAAAATTCCGCATTTTCCAAGATTGTTTTGTAATATGTACAGTAATCACAGCCTATTGTCAAAAAATTCAAATTGCAATATGAAATCCTGACGTTTCAGCAAAAAAGGCCGAATATTATACAATATTGGTGATATTTAAAATAGAAAGACAATCTGCAACATCCATGAACTTTTCCCTTTGTCAGGGGCACATCAACAAATGTTATTGTAGCGCATGTGCGTGTGTTGGGACTTGTGTTGCTTCGTGCCAGTTCACCACTGACCCCCTTCTCGTGGGGGCACTTTGTCAAAGTCAAGTGCTCCTCAAGCATTCAAAGCATCTCCAGCTTGTCACACAAACTCAAAAACCAGAATTGCACACAAATTGTTCATTTGACATTTTCAATTAAGGCTCTAAAAGACAACCCAACACCTAAAAAAAAACCCTTTCAACGCTCCCAAATGCAAGCTTGCATGCGTAGGGTGGGGCAGGGTTGTATGCCTCTGCTGCAACATGCACTGGTTTTACTCTCCATCCTTGTAGGTGGACTGCATATGCAGCTGGTTCACATTTACACACTGCTTTTTAGCTCTGTGCACTTGATGGCTACAACACAATGCTATGTACACTTGAATTATTCATTGGTTCATAATTGATGAGTTCAAGCTCATGTATGGGCACACGCAAGACAGCATTATCAAGCAAGCATCACCCTGTCTACACTCTTCTCAAAATGTACAACTATTGTTTGGAAATGAATGAATGTGTTGATTATCCTCATGAATCCGTTCCTCTGTTCTTATGTTTTTCTGGCACATTTCTTAAAAAACGTTGTTTTAACCTTGTCAAATGTGTGGCACAGCTTACATTTGTGTGTGTGTGTGTGTGTGTGTGTGTGTGTGTGTGTGTGTGTGTGTGTGTGTGCGTGTATATTTGGTGAGTAGCAGCTGGACTCTTGATGCACATGATTGCTTTTATCATTCAGCCCTTCATACTTAAACCTGTATGCATTGGTTTTGATACCTTCAGAGTCTGTCGGCTTACAGCTCCCTTGTTTGTCATTAATGTCTCTCCAAACAATTTGCTTCTGGCCACACTTTTATAAAGAAGGAAAATAATTTCTACTTTCATTGGGCCGAGAGAGGTTTGGTTGCTTGAGACACATTTCCACTGTGGTTCGACATCTGGAGCACTCCAACATACTAAAAAGGTGCACACGCTATTTGGAATACACACATATCAATGACTGCAGCCACTCCTCTCTCGGATGTGTACATTTGGTGCATCCAATGGAGACAAAATGAAGCAAGTGGGTGTTGTGTGGCTGAGAAGCTCCACAATACTGTGTAATTGATTTAGTCAGCCAGAAAACTCTGAGATTGCAGAGCACTTGGAATTGAATTGTAGCATGCAGCCCTGCAGGCGTTCTTATATTATCTGCCAATATTGCTGCAAGACCCTTGAAAAAAATGAATGGAAGGAGGCAGACAAGCCCTTATCAAACCAAAGTGCATATCGCTGTGACGGCACATTGCTCGGTGTCTAAAGTTCTGATTGGTTTTTGCTCACAGGTCAGCCAGTGATCTGAGCCCCGAGCATCGGCTTGCTGGTAGTGAGGGCTTTGGTCCTAATCAGCGATAATATTACTCTTCACACTGTCTGATCTCCTCCTCTTATACACGGTCATGTGTTAATATTTAAGCTATGCTGATGAATATTTCATACACTGTCTATGCAGTTTGCCACATCATGTTTTAATCATTATGAGTTATAAATGTGAACTTCTCAGCCTTCTATTGTGTCAAGACTTTACAGTTACACTGTAAAACCAAAGTAAAACCAATATGCCATTCAGAATTTTTCACATGGACCCTTCTTTATTGAATGTACATTTATAAAATCATATAGCAGATCCATGTTAAGGATAACGCCTCTTTTTAATGTATGTGTGCGGAGTGACGCACCATTTCCTTGTTGTTGATGAGCTTGGCAAACATTACCAATTTACAGTTCTCATCACATCACAAGGACATAAAAGTTATTTTGTTTTTCCTTGAAATATTTATTTTTGGCATCTCTTTCAATCAAGGGAGAAGTGAAATTGACTGGAAAAAAGTAAATCTAACAATATCAAATCTGTGGACACCAATGCTACACACAAAAGGGTGAACATTTGCCAAAACATGCACTCCTACTGTGTTGCCTATGCTATTATCTTTTGGACAAATACACCACATTGTGGCGCTGTTGTTAAACAAAGTCAATATGCCCATACGCTGAGATTGTCTTGAAATTTCTCACAAGGCTCAATGTGCTACAAAACGCCAGACATGTCGACTCCAGTCTTGTGACTTGGACTCGAGTCAGACTAGAGCAGAGGTCCCCAACACAGTGTCCGCAGGCACCAGGTCGCCCCTAAGGACCACATAAGTTGCCTGCCGGTCTGTTCTAAAAATAGCTCAAACAGCGCCCCTTACTAGTGTGCTGCATTACTTTTTTTGGTTGCTATTCTTGTTTAAATCACACTTACATGTAAACTAGAAATTAGGGATGTCCCGGTCCACATTTTCTGATCCGATCCGATTTTTTTGTAGTCTTGCCGATCTGATCCGACCCGATCCGGTAGCAATCTTTTTTCTTTTTTAATAATTATAAGCTTTTATTACAAACATGAATTTGTGGAATTGAAGTAAACAAGTAAACAAGTAAAAATGATGCAACCAAAATATTGCTGAATTTACTTTTTTATTACACAGCATGACCAACAATATTGGCTTTTGTAACAAACCTCTGTGAGGGAATCTATAAAAGTCCATCCAATAAAAGATACAATTGGAAAAAATGGGCGTGCAAAATACTTTTAGGGTAGGACTAATCATTTGACATGGTTATAGATCAATTTGTGGTGTGATTTAGAATACATTACTTTTTTTTTTTAACAAACTCTCTTAGGGACTATGAACTCCGTTTTAGTTTTTTAGAATTCAGTTGTTTACCATCCATCTTCTATGCTGCTTCTCCTTATTAGGGTCACGGGGGCTTGCTGGAGCGACAGGCGGGGTACACCCTGGACTGGTCGGCAGCCAATCGCAGGGCACATGTAGACAAACAACCCTTCACACTCACATTCAGACAATTTAGAGTCTCCAGTTAACCTGAACCTGAACCGGAGTACAACATGCAAACTGCCCAAGGGAGAATCAAACCTCTTCCCATTCTCCAGAATGTAACTGTGTGGCCAACATGTAACCACTAGACCACCGCGCGGCCCCAGTTGTTTACTGGTTTTACCAGCATAGACTGTGTGCTATTTGGGTTAGTGAATAAAATGCAAAAATCCTTACATTTACATACATCATTAGCCCACCATTGGCCCATTTTGTCAAGTAATTGAGAAACGTTAACTTAGCTAACTTTTCTAATGGGATGTCAGCCTCAGCATATATTGCAACAAAATCGTCAACAAACTGTAATGCCCGTGGTTGTGATTAAGGAAGATGTAGTCACAGATGTCATTCCAATCGCGTTATTAACGTTAAGTCATGGTTCGACATATTTACTAGTGTTTGTGTTGTGTTGTAAATAAGGAACCAGCGGTTAGAGTAGCACTTCCTGTGCGAGCTCCCTACACCATGATGCAGTCCGGGCACAGAGAGAGGGAACTAGCGCTGTAGCTACGGAGTCGAATATCCAACGTCCAACGTGAAACTAACTTCACAACGATACACCGCGGACATGTCTGCATGGCGGTGTTGCGTTTTCTACTTTTTGCGGGTGGCGCGAGTCGAGTGGCAACCAGCTTTGAAGCGCGAAGTGTGGCTCAGAGTTATGAATGTGATACAGCAACCGGGTGGGCCCGATCCCGTGGCGGAAGCTGATATTATCCGATGTTCACAAATACAGCAGATCGGCAGCTGATCCCTATCCTGAAGATTGAATCGGGACATCCCTACCGGAAATGACAATATATTATAATATATATAACACTTTAGAAAATGTTTATTATAAATTAACTATGACCTAGTATAGTTCAAAGGGTCAGTATTTTGCATGACAAAAACGTAGAGTTTGTGGCGATCATACAACATGGTGGGAACAAGCTAGCGGGAGCAGCAAAAATGAGGAGATGACTGCCCCCCAAAAAGATGGCAGAAAAAAGAAAGAAAACATAATTTTCACGATGAATGGGCGGTAGAGTTTTTTTTTTTTACCACTGTGAAAGGAACCTGCGTGTGTCTCATTTGCAGGGAGACACGAGACGGCGATGACATAGCGGCACAATGTGGAGAGACATTTTACGTCTCACACAAGGTACAATGCTAACTACCCACAGGGCAGCGCGTTATGAGCAGAAAGAGCCCGTGATTTTAAGGCAGCTAAGGCAGCATGTGCAAACAGCAATCTTTTTTCAAGAGAACGGTTAAAATCTCCCAAAAAGCAACCAAAGCCTCATTTAGAGCCATACAATTCTTGATTAACAAAAATGAAGCCTTTTCAGACGGGGAGGTTGTCAAAGAAGCAATGATGCTAATTGCTAAAACTGTACTTGACGGACGAGAAATATGGAACCGATATAATCTCTACTCTCTCCAGTGTTCAACTGGGGGCAACTACAACGGTAAGATTGATTTTTGTATTTTACATGATTTATTATTTGTACAAACATGGTGCAAAGTACACTAGGTTCCCAACTTACGAACACAATTGGTTCCAGACGACCGTTCGCAAGCTGATTTGTTCGTAAGTCCAACAAAAGGTAATTTACCAATCATATAGGTACTACATGTGTAACGGATGCCATCCTGTGAGGCTGTGAGAGTGTACGTTGGTAAACCTCACTCCCTCTGCCTCAAGAGCTGCGCTGAACACGCGGCTGACAGTCCGGGCTTTTAGTCACGTGGTCAGCACCCTCGCCTCCCATTACGAAGGTCCTGCGTTCGAGCCCCGATGTGAGCTTTTGGCTTGTTGCTGACAGATGACGTAACAATTATGTGCCGTTATTTCCACATTAGATAAGTAGAAATGAATGTGTGCAATGACACACACAGCATTGCTGCTTTCAAGCATGCTGAAATGACTTTTTGTGTGTATAAGAGTAAACATACGGCTACTTTCGCTTTACATTGATGAGAAAAGGCACCATTGTGGGCTCCAGAGGATGCTATACTGCTGCTGTTTTGCTTGCTAAATGGCTAAAGACATCCTCACCTCTAGCTGGTGGGACAACTTTCACAAGCATGTCGTTATTTTGGAAGAATGTTGTGGGAATGTTAGCATGGCAAGAGGCTTGTGATTGCTTTTACTGTACATCGCCGTGTTTGTTATGATACGTCTACGAAAATGACATCATCCGTGCAAAGCTGCAAATAGTGAACTATGCAGCCGGAAACGGTAATCGAGTAGCAGAAAGAAAGCTTGGAGTGAACGAGAAACTTGTGAAGGACTGGCGAAAAGTGGAGGACACGCCGATGTATATAATGTAGTATGATAGCCATACAGGCAGAATGTTTGATGCAGCTGTGCAGGTGTACCTAATGTTGTGGCCAGTCAATGTAGGTTACTGTTACCACTGTCTGTCTTCTGCCAACTGAAAATTAACAAAATTCATATATTGTAGGTAGCACGCCTGTATTATGATAACACCTTGGAATAAGACAAAAATCCATTACAGCTGCGTTATTTACAATATAGCCAAGCTATGATTATAAAATGGAGTTTTAAACAATTAAAAAAAGAAAATAATAAAACCATAAAAGGTAGCTAATTTATTGGTGCTCTGAAGTCTTAGTGCCATCGTAAATGTCATCGTTTAATAGGTCGAAAAAAAGCTACATTTCATGATGTTCACATGAATAGCATCATACATCGTAATTATCATCATTTAATAGGATCTAGTGTAAAACATCTATATTAAATGACAAAATACATTAATGTTGAGTTATTTTGATCAAGTCTGATTCTTGTGTGTCTCACCAAACATTACAGTAGCATTACTGACGACACTAAGTGACCAGTGTAGTACTATGTTTTGTCATTGAATGTGTCTTGATATGCCTTATATTTGTATTTTACTTCTTCATTTAGTCATTTTTATGCTTGACAATGCTTAATTTAGGCAAACAAAATTAACATTTGCTTAAATGTACATACAGTGGTGTGAAAAAGTGTTTGCCCCCCTTCCTGATTTCTTATTTTTTTGCATGTTTGTCACACTTAAATGTTTTAGATCATCAAACAAATTTAAATATTAGTCAATGACAACACAACTGAACACAAAATGCAGCTTTTAAATGAAACTTTTTATTATTAAGGGAGAGAAAAAAATCCAAACCTACATGGCTCTGTGTGAAAAAGTGATTCCCTCCCGTTAAAACATACCTGAGATGAATTGAGATCTATCAGTCTGGAACAGGTTATAAAGCCATTTCTAAAGCTTTGGGACTCCAGCAAACCACAGTGAAAGCCATCATCCACAAATGTTGAAAAAATGAAACAGTGGTGAGCCTTCCCTGGAGTGGCTGGCCAACCAAAACTACCCCAAGACCACAGTAGTCATCCAAGAGGTCACAAAAGTCCCAAAAACATCCAAAGAATTGCAGGCCTCACTTGCCTCAGTTAAGGTCAGTTTTCATGACTCCACCATAAGAAAGACACTGGGCAAAAACGGCCTGCATGGCAGAGTGCCAAGATAAAAACTGCTGAACAAAAAGAACATTAAGGATCTTCTCAATTTTGCCATAAAACATCTTGATGATCCCCAAGACCTTTGAGAAAGTACTCTTAGGTCTGACGAGACAAAAGTTTAACATTTTGGAAGGTGTGTGTCCCATTACATTTGGCGTAAAAGTAACACTGCATTTCAGAAAAAGAACATAGTTTCAACAGCAAAATGTGGTGGTGGTAGTGTGATGGCCTGGGGCTGCTTCAGGACCTGGAAGACTTGCTGTGATAAATGGAAACATGAATTCTGATGTCTACCAAAAAAACCTGACAGAGAATGTCTGCTTATGACTCTCAAGGACTCCAAAATTTGTCTTGTTTTCTGAAAACGAGCAAAATCACAGTGATTGTCCTGAAGTGCAGGCGGCATAAGTCCAAAAGAATTTGACTGAGACTCCAGGCACAGGTGCAGTAGACCAGGCCATGGTTTGGTTTAAGAACTAGGAGATCGTTGGCTTCACACAACGAGTAATAGCTGGCCTAGGATGGTGAGGAGCACCAAAGAGATGGTTTACAATTGCAAAGAAGCAGAGGAAAGATCTCCCAAACCCTCAATCTGCGAAAATGGACGAGGAAATTTCCATGATCGAAACAGTGAGCCAGGATTGACCACTTGGAAGGCTGTGACCAATAGTACCATCACTTGGGCTGGCATGTGGAGAACACCCCAGGTGAGACTGAACTTCCAGATTGGGTCCACCTATGACATGCTCGCCAACCCTCAGAATCTATAGACATGATATGGCACAGAATAACCCTGCCACTGGTGTAACTCCCCAAATCCAAATTTCCTCTCTGGCTGCAAGACAGCGCTGCCTCAGGTCAGGTTCAGGTGGTGGCATGACAGGGTCCTGCTCAAGCTCTTGGAGATCCCGGAGGCACGCAAACTGGAAGTTGACAGGAATAACCAACCCACAGCCCCGAAGTGGATCCAGTTTACCAGGACAGGGACCAAAGCGCAGCTCGACACCAAGACAAGATGGTCCCTTCTGTCATTAGGAAGCAAATGGCAGTTAGCGGCCAACCTCGATCAGCAGCTGAAATCCCCTTCAGAAATAGCCATGACAGCCATGCGCCCAGGCATTGTGATCTGGTCAGCACTTGCCAGACGTGCTCACAAGCTGCAGACATGCTCACGGGCTGGGGGAGAGCATTCCCAGCGGAGTTCGGGTGTAGACGTGTCACTGGATGCAGAGGCTTCAATGGGACATCCGTACAGCGGCTCCTGAAAACCCTTGGAATCACAGACCCCAACAGCAAGTGAGCTCTTCATGACCTTGGTGAGAAGGCTGAGCAAGGTAGCTTCTGTCAGGAAGGGCTAGGAGTGGGGAAAACAAGGATTCTATCTGCAAAATCAGCCACAACAATTATTTTAAAAAGGCCACCAAATTCTGGAGGGACACTGATAATAGCATGGAAGCCCTCACCTCAACACCGTGAAACATCTATGGGATGAAGTACAACAGAGTTGGTGAGCCAGCAGGCCCTCTCCCACAAATAAACACAATCCAACATCTTGTGTAACTGGAGTAGTGGAACCTTGAGTGCCTGAGGGCCAGATGTCCCAATACTTTTGTCTGTTTTGTAGCCAGATAAGTATACTGGTTTCACACTAAGGCATTCTAACCAAGGACATAGTTTGAAATTTTATTTTCCTCCCACAGATGTCATATAAAAAGCATGAGTGCTTTGTGCAGCTTTATAAGCAGTTGATGCCATTTGCTTACAACGCAGCCTCCCACCTGACAGCTTCAACAACCATCAATGTCTATTATCCAGGATGTAGAAGGTGCTTCATGTCATTCTCAGTCGTTATGTTGGACTTCATCGTAACCATTCAGTTGCAGTGATGGATTGATTAGAGCAGCGCACCAGCCAATCAATACATTCCATAGCTGCGGGGGGTATCTAACACAGTCTGGCCACTCGCTTCCCAAGGGAGTCATTACCTTGGACATGTGACCATGAGCAGGAGGAGAGTCCTGGATTGCTGATTGCAGCTCCCTGGGGGTCAAACTAAACAAAATCTGAGCTCTTTCCAATGCAATCATTGCAGCCGGGCAGGGAGGCCAAATGAAATCATCAGCTCGATTAGGGTGTGTGGCGCTGCCATCGGTCAAAAACAATTGCCTGAGTGAGGAGTTTGGGATTCAAGCTGGGTGACCAGCTTCATGTTTATTCACACTTGCTGCAGTTGTTGTACTAATACTTTCAGTAGCTTCTTTTAGCCAATCACTTTAACCTTGTGACCTGCTTCACACAGCCTTTATGTTTTGCCTGGGTAGAAGGCAATTCAGATGGAGTTACTATGTATTCTGTATGAATATTAAATATTAATAAGTGATCGCTCAGACAGTTTTATTCACATGCTACTCTGACTGACCTGCAGGAAGAATACCAGGATGTGTTTTAGGCCATTGCTCAGACACACAAATATGGCAGGAGATTTTTTTTCTTCGTTCCATATTTGAGTGCGCCGAGATCACAGCAGTCTCACCAGTCGATGAAGCACATGATTATGCATGAAGCCATGTGACAGTGAAAATTAGTTTGGATCTCAGACTGCTGGCTTGTACTGCTGTCACTGTTATAAATGTAAACCCTGTTGGGATGGAGCACAGCAGCGGTGGATCCCATGGTAACAGTTGTGGCTCCATGTTGGCGCCTCTATGACATGGTGCCATCTGAACGTGTTGATTGGAATGACAGGAACAGCTAAGAGTGGAAACAAGGCGATCCTTGCTGCCTCGAGCTGCTTTTACCACTATTTTCACAGCGGCCACAAGGGTCAGGAGAGTATGTTTGTTGTGTTACAGGCTATTTGACCGAGCATCCCACTGGTTTATGGAAAGTGAAATGACTGACAGGTATTTTTACTGTTGCATAAGCCTTTCTCTTGGTGACTGTTTTAACTGCAGGCTAACTCACAACTCTTTGTAGTCACCACATTTGTGGACAGCACAATCTGTTCTGGTGCCTTTTCTATTTTCAGTAGATTACCGGTAATGTTAAAACAACAGCTAAAAGGATATTTGTTTGTGTGGATGAGAATCTTCAGTGTGTGTGTGTCTTGACAATTCTGAGGAAGTACACCTGATCAGTGCAAACACACACAGTTGTTGGTGAAAGTGTTTATAGATAAAATTTCATGCTGCAGCTCAGTTGATGACAGAATATGTTGACAGAAAAAAAAAGAAAATGGATATCGGTACTGTACATTGCAGAGGTGGAAGAAAGTGTTTTGCAAGTTTCAAATATGTCTCAAGTCTTTAATCCCAATTATCGAGTCAAGTCTCAAGTAAAACTGTACAAGTCGATAAATTGTTACTTACAGCTTGCTCTTCTGACTCTTCAACACGACCATCGTTGGAAAGGAGTCGGACTTCAGCAACAGTTTGGCGAATAGTCCAGTTTCGTATTGGCCCATGTTCACAAAACAGTCCAGTGTGAAGTGCCGTTGATAGATGAGCATATTTTTCTCTTGCTGGCCGTGAAGTCCAACCACTTCTACCTGATGCTTGCCTCTTTAGGCACACCAAAACAAACATTTCCTGGGACCCATTGCTTGACGTGCTAACACCGTGAACAGAGCGAAGCAGAGCGGGGCTACTGGGCATGCCCATATAAGGAAGTCCGGGTTGCATTAACGTATTGCATTGATGTGTTAAAAAAACCCCTCTGTAAAACACAAAGTGCAGAGCTGTCCAAAACTGCTTTCAGGGCTCACTTTCAAATTCGCAAACCTCATTATCTGGCGCGTTGGCATCGTTTAACACAAGAATACAACATTGTAACAGCATTTATAGGTCAGAAAATAGGAAAAGTAGAATAGGCCCCCTTTAAGTGTTTCCCAAATAAAATGCCACAACCTCGTAATTTGGGAATGCAAACAAAATGATCCTCGGTAGCATGTTGACACATCCCGGTGTTAATCACTGCCACTCTCCAGATGTCTCAGAAATGTAAGCCATGCCCTTGTTGTTTGTGCTTAAACCTGATTGGACGTTGATACATGCATTCAATGAGGCAGATTCTGTGGGAAAATTTGGTGTCTTGCTTGAAATGACATAATGATGAATACATTGAATGGGGACACATTTTACTCAACACACTCACTGAAAATCTCAAGTATTTTCAAGTCATCAGACTAAAGTCAGAGCCAAGCCCTTAGTCATTGATGTCGAAGTCCAAGCCGAGTTGCAAGTCTCTGATGATATTGTCAAGTCGAGTCCAAAGTCATCAAAATTGTGACTCAAGTCTGACTTGAGTCCAAGTCAAGTGACTCGAGTCCACACCTCTGATTCATTGTGGCCATACAAATTAGCACAACATAATTAATGGTACATGATATGCTTTGTTAGCTTTGGGGAGTTATCTGAAGATGACTGTGTACAGTTGCTGATATTGAAACTGAAAATTGCTATGTGAAGAGTCAAAAGATGCAAGTTGGACATATCTAATACAATTAAACCGAAACCAAGGCTAAGCATGTTTTCACTGTTGAATTATGGAAAATAAAGCCTTTTGTAATAATTTGACTTTATCAGTCAAAACCATTTTTTGCAAAACCATTTTGACCGTGCACTGACTTGTAATAGGGTTACCAGCACATTTTTGGATCAGCTCCCTACTGAATTATGATTTTTGTAGACCAGCCTGTGCAACTGACTGAGAACATGTATGACTTATTTCCAGCAATGTGAACCAAGCTTCTATTCTGATTCTGTACATGGACTGAATAGTTCATAATATCCAGTAGAGCCCGACCGATATGGGATTTTTGAGGCAGATGCCGATACCAATATTAGGGGCTGAAAAATGACAATATCCGGTATATTGGCCGATATCTGGTATATTGGCCGATAACCGATATGTCGGTTGATATATGAAATAAGAGAATTGATATACACAGGATATATACTGTACATCCTAGGTTTCCAAAGGGGGGTACGCGTACCCTCGGTGGTAGTGGTAGCGCATAACATTCACAATTACGAGTACGCCTGAATGCCTCACAGTGCAGGGCGCACTGTCAGAGCAGAAAGAAGGAGGGAGACAGAGCATGAAGTTGTTCATTGCTCTGTGTGAGTTATATGAACACATACTGTAAGTAAGTCTGATGACTATGTTGTGCAATAAGAGTGTTTAATCTTGAAGATTTAATTTATATTGGTGTTCTGTGAAAACATGTGAATGTATCTGCGTATCAGGATGAGAGATTGGGGATTCCCTGAAAATGAGGCTTTATCGCTGGTTGTCTGTATTTTTGTACTTTGGATACTGCTTTATCATGTTTGTTAAACTTTCTCTTTCAATTTGGTATTAAAGTAATATGCAGACTTAAATCACAGCGATTGCAAGTGGAGAAAAGTGAAGCTCAAACCGAAGGATCCCAACAGGACTCAAACGTGTAGTGAGGGTGTGCTGGGAACATGTGGCACAGTCTCTCGTTCGTCGAGTCCTCAACTCTCACCTCCGGCAGAGCTTCTCCTGTATCGCGGGGGAGGACGAGGATATTGAATCCCAATGGGTCGCATTCCAAAACTCCATTGGTGAGGCAACCGATCGGAGCTGTGGCCGCAAGGTGGTCGGTGCCAGTCGTGTTGGCAAGCCAATAGTGGACACCGTCAGGGCTGCCGTCAAACTGACGCAAGAGTCCTTAAGAGGGGGGAAAGAGTGACGTCACACGCCAACCTGGGATCTTTTAAACTTTTAAACAACTAATTAATGAACTCACGTTTCTACCTTTTTGACTGGATTACCTTTTGCCCGTGGAGTACTGGACACAGGGATCGATGCCAGGTGGACTGTCATGCAGATGCGTGCGTTCGTGAGTGGCACTGTGGCTTTCACTTCATATGCTTGAACTATACATTGCCTTGCCTTATTTTTGTGACTTTGGGGACATTTGTTGGGGATTAAGTGTGGGTTTTGTGGAGTCATACGAGATTGAGTTTTATGATTGATTGCTTTTGCTGGTGGGTTTGAGGGAGTGCAGAGTGCTGAATATGTTTTGTTGGGGGGAGGGGGGTGTCATGTGCGGGATTAATTTGATGTGATTAAACAGCCGCAATGGAGACTATTGAGAATTTTTGTTGTTATTTTCTTCCAGCTGATATCTGGTCCTCAGTAATTTGCGTTATAGCTGCGACATTTCTAAAAGGAAGTGGTATTGTTATAATTGAGCATGGTTTTTGGTCGACCTAGAAGAGATTCTAGCAAACAGTCCGATGCCACAGAAAGGGGAAGCAGTGCCCCGTCCACACTGTTTACAGTGGGGACGGAAGCCTGCTGACCTGGACTGAGGATATAGTTGGACGGTGGAAGGAATACTTTGAGGCCCTTCTCAGTTCCATCAACAGGGCTGAGGTAAATAGGGTAGTCAAAACACTCCCCTGTGCAAAACTCCAGGGGTGGATGAGTTTCGCCCTGAATTCCTCAAGGCTTTGGATGTGTTTTGTAGACTTGGAAAAGGCATTCAACTGTGTCCCTCGTGGTGTCCTGTGGGGTGTGCTGCGTTAGTACGGGATTGGTGGCACGCTACTACGTGCAATTCAGTCCTTGTACAACCGGAGCAGGAGCCTGGTTTGCATTGCCAGCAGTAAGTCGAGCTTGTTTCCGGTGAACGTTGGGCTCCGCCAAGGCCACCCTTTGTCATCGATGCTGTTCATAATTTTCATGGACAGAATTTCTAGGTGCAGCCAAGACATTGACAGGGTCCAGTTTGGGGGCATTGGGGTCTCTGTTCTGCTATTTGCAGATGATGTGGTCCTGATGGCCTCATCAGGCTGTGACCTTCAGCGTTTACTGGGGCGGTTTGCAGCTGAGCGTGAAGTTTCTGGTTTGAGACTCAACACCCCAAAATCCGAGGCCATGGTTCTCAGTCGGAAAAGGGTGGACTGCCCCCTTAGGGAATGTTGGAGCGTGAGGTCGACAGGCGGATCAGCTCAGCGTCTGCAGTAAAGCAGTCGCTGTACCGGATCGCCGTGGTGAAGAGAGAGCTGAGCCGGAAGGCAAAGCTTTAAATTTACCGGTCGAACTATGTTCCCACCTTCACCTATGGTCCTGAGCTTTGGGTCGTGGCTTAAATGAGTTTCCTCAGTAGGGTGGCTGTTCTCTGCCCTAAAAAAAATAGGGTGATGAGCTCGGTCATCCGGGACGGTCTCAGAGAGAAGTCAATTGAGGTGGCTCTGGCATCTAGATCTGATGCCTCCTGGACGCCTCTCTGGTGAGGTGTGCTGGGCATGCCCAGCCAGGAGAAGGCCCTGGGGCAGACGTAGGGCATGCTGGAGGGATTAAGTCTCACAGCTGGTCTGGGAGCGCGTTGGTGTCCTCTCGGTGGAACTGGAAGAGGTGGCCGGAGGCTGGGAAGTCTGGACTTCAAGACTGAGACTGCTCCCCCCGCGACCCAGACCCGGATAAGTGGAAAAAATGGAATGGAATGTACAGTAGCTGCTGTCAAAATATGGAATATATAAAATTACAACTAAATACATTACTTGGAACATTTTCAAAATTATTTTAATGAAGACATTAACTGAATGTCTGAATGTGAATGTATGAGCCCCTTTAAATCCTGCCTGGATGTATGAAGTGAAGTGGGACGCTGTGTAGTAGTCTTGCATTAATTATGGACATGGAAGTTAACAGTTGCATACTGTATATCTTTATTTCACTGTATAATAGTCTGATATTAGATAATGGTGGACATGTGAATTAATAGTTGCATCTATCTTTATCTCACAAAGATAATTTACACAATTTTAAAACGATGTATAATAGTCTTAGATAATGGTGGACATGTGGATTAACAGTTACCCCTATCTTTGTTTATCACACAGAGATGCAACTTATACAACATTAAAACGCTGTAATACGCTTTTTAAAACTTGTGTGAAAAAAAACTAGAATGTTCTTCTTACGGGCCCTGACAGCGTGGCACTAAATTGTAGTGTTATATTGTTTTACAAAGTCAAAGCTTACCATAGTGTAAAAAAATGCTTTTTCTTTTGCCGTTTCTCTCGTCGCATTCTCTGCTGCAGCTGAATGAGTGAGACAGCAAGAGCTGCATCTCGCTGTGTGTTTGTGTGTGAGGGGCAGGGGCCAGGTACTCGGGCAGGGAGCAGCACAGAGACACACAGGAACTGAGCTACAGAATCTCCGCGCAGCAAAAAAAGTTTATATTGTCACGATATGGTGTAAGCCGGAGTTTGGATCCCAAGTGCAGAGAGTGCACAATCTGTGGTTGAACAAAAAGGTTTTAATATAGAGTAGAGATATAGAGTCCTCCACAGGAGTAAAAATACAAACACAAAAACATATGACAAAAATAGAGGCCAAAACGTAAGTACCGAGCTAAGCCACAGCAAAGAGAACAAAAAACACTGCCAGGGAAAAGGTCTAGCAGGAAAAAATACTACAACGAGGAAAACTAAAACACTGCTGGAGAAACCAAGGAGGGTTGAAAACAACCAAGGGTTGAGCGAAGAGCAAGTGAAGGTTGAGGGACGACCTGGCACCGACTAAATCCTTCTTCCATGCTTAAGAATGGCAGGTGAGTAAATGTTTGCAGGTGTGCACACACAGCAGACAGGTGGCAGCAGAGCGACAGACACAGAACCTGACAAATATATTGGTTACATATTCACCAATGTTGATTAATTGGTGATCTGTCATAATTGGTGCGATTAATTGGCCTGCCGATAAATCAGTCGAGCTCTAATATCCAGACCTTGTACTCCTGCGACAACCCCCACAGACAACTATGGTGTACACAGTTCCCAATGCACAAAGCACATCTGGACAGGAAACTCTCATGTATCTTCCAATATCTTTGTGAGGGAAGAGAGCTGATCCAGTGGTCCACAAGTGGGATAAAAAATAGCTTCCTTAAATGACCAATCCAGTAGTACTCAACCGTGAAAGTCCCTCAACATTCAGATATTACCATGCATAGGGGTTAATTTCTTTCATTCATTGGCTTAATACTGAGGCTTGAAATGAAGTTACTGTACAGTACATTAACAACTTAAAAGGGATACCAAGACTAAACTCATTTGACCCGTGCATAAATGATGGGATACTGATGTTCTGTATCATTGCAGGTCATCGAAATTCATTGTTTATGAATAGTTTAATATCTACAGGCTCATTATGGTCCGTCATGGTGTACCTGCTGTGTTCTGCTCTCACCTCCCAGGGATTAACATGAGTTTAGAACTCATTAACTTGCTTTTTTCTCTCCATTGTCTGTATAGTGTACTCACAGCTATCACTTCCCTTGTCAGCATTCATTACTGTAATCCACATGGTGAATTTCTTTGGGTGCTTTACCATTGAGAGTGATTCCTGCTCCCTGTGTTCGTATCACATCCTGTCCTTTACAATGGTTTAGTTCCTATTCAAAATCATACCGCAGGTTAGAAATGCTGTTATGGGCTTGATTGATTTATTACAATGCAAAGTGCTCCATGTTGCCAGTTTATGGCGCACATGTTTTGTGTTCATTTGTAGCAGTAGGAATTAGGGGGAGGGAAGATTGGTGTGAATTCACAGTCAGCCAAGTGCAAAGTGCTGTGCATGGTTATAACAGCTATATTGTATCAGTGTGACTGTGTGAGCATCTCTACTGGCTCCGGTATAGCTTGCATGTTCTCTGTACATGTCCCTTAGCTGTCACAGCACGCAATTATCCAGTGTTCTTATTCCCAGCTCAGACATGAGTCAAACAGCAACAGCAGGGGGCCGGTACGTGTTTATTAAACTGTCAGACGAGCGGATTTTACGACTGAGATTCCTTCACTGCCTGTAAGACGGCTGCTTGGGGAGAGCGGTGCTGGTGATGCTGATGACCCGGAGGGACGGCAGGTGGAACAGTAGCTGAATAATTAAGCAGATGCAAGAGGAGGAGAAGACATCTGGTGCCACCACAGTGAAGGTCAGCAGATGGGTCTGTGGCTAATAAAGCACCACAGTGTGCATTTTTTCAGACAATCACATCCATATAAAAATCAACTGTACACTACAGACATTTGTCACTCCGGGACTACTTGAAAATATTTAATAATCATGAAATATCAGTTATTTGAATATTACTTCATACAACATTTAACAACGATTTTTGGAAATCCCAATATGATACAACAATATTTTGCCAAAGATAACGAAAGCATCCCAACACAGTAATTTTGCATAATCAAGATAGTGAGATGCTCAACATTGGCTTTCCCACCGATACTGATAGAGGCAGCAGCTCTTCCCTCAAACTAATGTTGTGTCATAAACACATCTTTTTTTTACTGTGATGCCACTGGATGCATTTCACAAATAAAAACTGTCTGTGTAAAATAAGACAAATACTGCAATACGTGGAACAGAAAAAGTGCTAAAATGGTACCTGTGACTCTGAGTGATTCTTCCTGAGGTGTGATTTTAGATAAGAGGTATTGAAGGAGGATGCTTTACTCCCTCTGTGCTTTACAGTGATTGCAAATTGCATATTTACAATCCAGTTGAGGTCACGAACAGATGGCTGGACATTCTCCTTCAGGATTTTTTTGTAGACAGCAGAATTCATGGTTGAATTTATCACAGCATGTTTTCCATGTCCTGAAGCAGCAAAACAGCCCCAGACCATCACACTACCACCAACATATTTTACTGTTGGTATGACATCCTTTATGCGGTGTTAGTTTTACAATCACAAAAAGGCAATCACTTTTTCACACAGGGGCATGTAGATTTTCATTTTTTTTCTCTCTTAATAATAAAAAGTTTCATTTAAAAACTCCATTTTGTCTTCACCATCAGCCGACCTCACTTGCATTATTCACATTTTTGGTGAATTAGCAAAATACCCTCAAGGTGAACAGGAATACTTCGTAAAATAATGTGCAGCTTTAATGGGTTAGCTGACCTCCGCAGAGGTGCATACCCCTTCTCTGACACTTGATTGCTCTAAAGTTGCTTAAGGCTATGTCAGACAAAAAGTGACTGGTAAGTGAGTGGAGATGCAATGTCTGTGTTCACTTAAAAGAAAAGAGGACCACAGGGCACAGGAGGAAGCAAAGTAAAAGAAGCTTCAAATGCACACTATCCTTCACTTCCTCCTCCCAGCCATCACCCATTGTCTCTAATGTCGTATGGGAACTTGACTTTCAAGCCCTTGTTTGTCCTTCCAAGAGCCAATGAGGCAGCAGATCATGCTGGAGCTAGTCAGCCACATTCAGGGCTGTTCAAAATCACTTCCCACAGAATTGGAAGTCATTACACTCCAAGGAAATAGTGGAGAATTATAGTTAGAAACTGCCGTCTGTAAGTTACTGCTCATAAAGCAATTACGTGCGATGTAGTTAATCATCAGGCTCATGGAGCAAGAAGCTGATAGAGCATCTCAGGGAGTGACTGTGAAAGAACATACTGTATGTTTTTAATATCAAACTGTCCATCCACCCATTTTCTTCCGCTAATCTGGGTCCGGGTTTAGGGGGCAGCAGTCTTAGTTTGGAAGCCCAGGCTTCCTGATTGCCGGCCACCTCTTCCAGCTCCACCAGGGGGACACTGACACCTAGGTCTGCCCTGAATCCTCTTCCCAGTTGGGTATGGCCGGAACGCTTCACCAAGGAGGCGTCCAAAAGGCATACGGACTAGATGCCTCAGCCACCTCAACTGGCTCCTGTCGATGTGAAAGAGCAGCAGCTCTACTCCGAGCTCTTCCTAGTTGACCGAGCTCCTCACCATATCTTGTAGGGTGATTCCAACCACCCTACGGCGGAAACTCATTTTGGCCGCTCGTACCTGTGATCTTGCTCTTTCAGTCATTACCCAAAGTTTGTAACCATGACCACATCATCTGTAAATAGTATAGATGAGATTGAAAGGCCCCCAAACTGGACACCCTCAGCGCCTTGGCTGCACCTAGAAATTCTGTCCATAAAAATTATGAACAGAATCAGTGACAAAGGGCAGTCTTGGCAGAGGCCAACGTTCGCTGGGAATAGGCATGACTTGCTGCTGGCAATGTGCACCAGGCCCCTGCTCCAGTTGTACAATGACCAAGAGAGAAATGTTTATTATTTAGCCCAAGTAAACGCCATTTGCCATATTCTTACAATGAAAAAATATGGGGCATCGCTTAGTTTAACAGCTTTCACAAGAGTTGTCTCATCTGTTACCTTTAGAGCAGTGGTCCCCAACTTTTTTGACCCACGGACCGGCTTGTATTCCCACAAATCTCCCACGGACCGGGAGACAAATGTGCACATTAGCACTCAATAAGTCATCAAAACTTACCTTTATGCATTCCCACATAGTATCAGCATTTGACACCAAAAGTGAGGTGAAAGAAAAATGGTAAAAATACAGTAGTAGTCTATCTGTGCGGCATGAGATAAAGTTAGCACACGCACAATGGACATGCGTCAATTGAGACGGATGTAACAGAGAGAATCGGGCCACTTTTCAAAATAAAACATTAAAAAAAATGAAATAATGGAAATTGTTTTTTCTTTCTGTGCGGCCCGGTACCAAATGACCCACGGCCCGGTACCGGGCTGCGACCCGGGGGTTGAGGATCACTGCTTTAGAGTGCATGAACTATAAGTAGAAGCATAATTCACCCATGGATAAACAACTGTGATTAGATGGAGAAGGAAAGCTGTTACAATGACATTATCATGAAGAACACCCTTTATTGATCATTATCATTAAAACTGAACATCAAAGACCCCATGACATCTAGCTACCATTGCCCCACAGTAAGACAGTAAGGGAACTGGTGTATGCATTTCCCTTTGTATTTTCTTCTTTTTTTCAGAGAAACTTGTGTAGTGTTATTTAACTTAAAAATAAGCCTCTTCATTTGTAGCCGGAGGATCCGATTGGCTGTCCATGAAGACACAGGGCGGTCTTCCAGCCAAATTAAGGCCCTTACTGGTGCCGACTGCAGCGCAATAACCATCAGACGGCATCTGCGGGAAAAGGGTTTAAAAAACAAAAAAGGAATTCAAAGACCTTGTCTCCTTCAACGCCACAAAACTGCCCGTTTAGACTTTTCTAGGGAGCATCAAACATGGGACATTGAAAGGTGGAGAAAAGTTTTATTCTCTGATGAGAAAAAATTTAACCTTGACGGTCCAGATGGCTTCCAACGTTACTGGCATGACAAGCAGATCCCACTTGAGATGTTTTCTACCCGGCACAGTGGAGGGGGGTCCATCATGATCTGGGGTGCTTTTTCATTCAGTGTAACACTGGAGCTTCAGGTGGTGCAGGGTTGTCAAACGGCCTATTTCAGTTTAATTGTTGTTGTCAATTGTCAATTATATTACTTTTTCAAAGTACTTTTTGTCTCACTCCGGTTTTCTAGCAATTTTCCAACTGGTCTTAAGATTTTGATCAGGAGTGTATAAGCTAGTCTGTACGATGCAATTTGAGGGAAAATGAGGTTGGGAAAATTACAATTTTTTTTTAAACGGACCATACTCAATTTTATTTGAAGACACCTGCTGGAGAGGTTAACTTCTCAGTTTTAAGCAAGTCCGAAGCTTTTCTCCGTGCCACTCACACGCACACACACACACCCACACACACACACACACACACACACACACACATTACCTGGACGGATACGGCGACCCGTTCAAAAAAAGTGGCTCAAAGGTTGGACAAGTTAACAAACAGGAGGAATTATGATTCTAATTTTCAGATAATGGTGATGATTGAAGCAGAGTCATCAAACAACTGTCGAACAGCTAAGAAATATGACTGCGTGCATTCTCCGGTTAGCGTACAATATGGCCCGTGTCTTGTCGTGCTACTAATACAAAGTATGCTACACACATACACTGAGTCCATCTGTATTCTTAATATATATTATTTTTTAATCAGAAAACATTCTTCCTTTTTAGCATCCTATTAGCTAACGAACAAAATGGCAACCGGAACCGGAAGGTACATCGGCCGTCTATGATGTAATCAGTGGTTGACTCTTAAAAATGTTAACACAAACACGTTTTAATAGTTTTATAATTATAGTTTTACATGCATGAAACAATTCTAAATGTATATAAATTACGAATGAAAGGGATAAATGAACATTTACCTTCATTGAAAACTACTGGCCAAAGATATGATGTGGCAGCGAAACATGGATGTCTTTTCACAAGTAGTGCAGGTGTGCCATTTTTCACTTGTTGTTTTCCTTGCTTTTGAGGCTGAGGTGATGAACATATTAACTGTGGGAAAGTAATGGATGCCAGTCAGCAACACACTAATACACAGAGGGACAGTCAGTCCCTGATAATTACCCTGACAATATTCCAACAGCAGTCAGGTCACCCCAAGCTAATACCACACAAAGCTGCTTCTATTATCACCGCACACGTTTATGTGGCAGAGGAATTTGGATTTACAAGAAGATGAATGTCCTGTTGCTCGGATTCAGTCCCGAAATCTCATCTCTATTCGTTGAATTCCTGCAGGTCCCTAAAGAGGATGAGAATTATTCTGAGCTGCATGCAGTTTATTTAATGACTCAGCTCACAACCCCTAACCAGGAACTGGATATCACATTGTATGGATGATAATAACAACGTAACATTGGAAATGTATAAATTAGTCGTTTTTGAGTGGCTGAGAGGCATAAGATGAATTGAGTTACTCAGTAAACTCCTCAACATCCCACCAAAAGAATAGCCATTATAGTATGTGACAGGTTAAAAATAATAATGCTGCTGATTGCATCTGTCTCTTGAATCAGTTAGTCCAATCAGAATTCTCACAGCTTTGGATGATGATGAGTGGCCGCCACACTGAACTCTTTGTTTTGATACTGGTGGTGAATCATAATGTGCAACTGCAGCTTGTTACACTTTTGCGCCGGCCGTGTAAAAGCTTTTTGAGTACATTTGTCCTTTGCTGTCCTGTTGTTTGAAGCATCCCATGAATAATTGTAAGTTATCAACCGTCAAGGAAGCTGTTATGGACGACAAATGCTGACATTGACGAATGGGAGTAGATATGGATCAGGATTTTGGCCACATTTCAATAATCCACAGCCAAAATGTAGTGTGTGATGTCAGCAGTCAAAGCATGAAACTATAACGTGATGACATAGGATAGTCCAAATATCATACTTAATAATAATAATATACAGTAATAAAATAAATAATATCCTGTCCTGATGTGTTCTGGAAAAAAAGAACATCTTCAGGGCCATTGTGAGTGCTATCTTGAGGTCCTCAAGACAGATGGAGAGAGAGAGAGAGAATGGCCTCGCTGTTCCATCTTCAGATGACCACAAAGCTCTCTGTCAATCCTCTGTACTCTTCAGTTTCTCAATTCACACATGATGAAAATAATTTAAAAGTCAGAGCTATATCAAGGCTGGAACAGAGCCAGGTCTGACTACATGTTTATGACCTCTATACCTACATTGCTGTTTTCGCACTGCATGCTGCATGGCTACTACTGGATCAAATCCATAATACTGTATGCTTCTGGTGTAAAATACTCCCTGTGATGCAAACAAGCTGAGAATTGAACCATGTCCTTGTGCACGCACTGCACACATACTGATGGTGTGATTTGGCTTGTACCCCACAACCAAAACTGCCAATTCATCATATGTGTCACATGTAAATTATTCACAGATGCTGCAATTTTTTTGCACAATTTAACTGCTGAATGCAGAATGTGAATGCTGTACATGCACATGCTGCAGTTGCCGATGTTGACATTCTGTCATGTCCCTTTTTCATTGTATGTATGAGGTAATCAAAATAAATTTTTTATGGTCTTGCCCAGTGCTAAGCCATGCCAAGTGCTTCTGTTGTACTTGTATTTTGATACGTCATACATTTATAAAGCGTCTCTCTCATATCCTATTATGAGGCCACGCTCATACTAGGCAGTTCGTACTGGGCTTGAGCACGTTTGACACAAAAAAGGTGTTTTTTTTTTTTTTTTTTTTATTTATGTGAGTTTTTCTCAAGCATGGTAACACAAAGAGGCTCGACTGGACCTGGCTTGATTGCTCTTGCATGAGCTCATGCACGGTGCCCAACCTGGACGTGTTGTAAAATCAGTGTGATCATTCCTCTTGCCAGTTGTCAATGATAACTGACACAATGGAAATAGTGTAGTGAATGGAGGGTAACTGTGCTAAAGTATGGTACTATACAATTGGACTGCGGGCACTATACTGAAATCTCTGAATATTTTGTTGTTGTTTTTTCTTTGTTAAATAAATCGTTTCCAAATGGTTTGATGGATGATTTCGATCTATCTCTCAAGTCAGTGAAGTTTTTAATGATCTCTTTTTGGTAAAGTTGGTAAAGAAAAAACAGGAATGTTTGGTCTCAAAATCCAAAACTTGAAATAATAAAAACTGCAATCAGTTTTCCAATTTATTACAAATATTTGTCATTCTCCTTCACTAACTTTGGCCCAATGCATTTTCCATACCTCTGTGACTTGCAGATGGTTACAGAAGAGAACATTATTGCATTATTGCATTGAAGTCTTAAGATTTCGTGTTTCTCTGTGCATACTGAATGCAAATGCCATTAATTAGTCTTATCAGGCGATGGAATAAAGGGGACTCTGATGTGTAACTATCCTTTTTTCTTTTGCAGAAACCTCTTAGACAGAGACACGTTCTCCAAATCAGACCCATGTAAGTTTTTTTCTTTTTTTTTACAATGCTATTCCAAATGGGATATTCTGTGAGAACACAGTTCATTGACACTGCCTTTTTCACAGAAGTCTCACTTTTACATTTTGATAAGGTTAACTTTGATTCCGTTGGCCTTGCTGTTTGAAATTGTTCCTTCAATAACAGCATACCATTTGCGCAGTAATGTGACAGCCTTTGTCACACCGCGTATAAAGATAACTGTTTGATTACAAATGTATATCTTTTTGGTGAGACACACGCAAAAGCGCCATGGCAGCATTTTGGGGGATTTTACAAGAATGACAGAATGAGGGAGACATGTAACATAATTGGGAGGAGGTTCAAGCCCTTGGTGCAAATCAGCTGTAGAAAGAGAATATCACACTCAGCCTATTTTGTATTCAGCCTTGTTGTGTTCGCCCTCCTCAGCTTCATTTGAAGTCACAAAATCAAATTGGAACCAGGGAAATCCCACCATGAAGAAAATGTGTTTTGATTGCATGGCTTAAATTGTGTGCCAGGGGCCTTTAAGCACGCTCGCTTCTTTGTGTGCGGTTGCTTCATGTGGACTTTGATGCATTGCGGCGTCATCAAACTTGGCACTTCATTGTGCTGGGTGGGTGTGGCAGGATAATTAATGATGAATGTCTGCAAAGAAGACACAAAAACAAACACTGACTGAAGAAACGGCAATGACGCTTGACTGAAATCATTTAGTGACTCTTTTTGTTCTTTGGCTTTTTCCTTTTCCACAGTGGTGGTGTTGTACACCCAGGGTGTGGAATCCAAACAGTGGCGAGAGGTAAGACACCCCTCCCTCACTCAATAACACAAGTCAACCACATCCGTCACCAATTCTGACATACACCACCAATGAGGTGCCCGCAGGCATCAGGTCGCCCCCCAAAGACCACATGCGGTGCCCGCAAGCCTGCGTTTCATTCAGGTTTTCAGTTAATCATGTGAGAACACTAGAAAGAAATGGATTCAGAAATACAAAATGTGAGTCAGAGATACCAGCATTTTGTTAATGTTCTGGTAAAACAAGCATATTCGGTTTGTTTGGGTTGAAATAAGCTATGAAAATAAATGTTACAAAAATGAGTAGCTCTTGGCCATTTTCATTTTGTAAAAGTAGCTCTCACAAGAAACAACATTGGAGACCACTGACATACACTATATGATAGCAAACTCTGTGTTTACAATCACATCACTACTCTCCAGCTAAATGCTGTGAATGTCAATCATTTTGCTATTGATTGACCTTGCAAACATCCCCAGAGATTGCATTAGGCCCTCCCCCCCACCTTCAGGCTGTTGACCAATGGGTCCTAATTAGACCCAAGGGGCAAGTAGAAGCGAAAGAAGAAGAAAGCAAAGACTGCTAAAAGATGGCGGGTCCTTGTGGGAATATTCCAGCATCCCAGCAATTCCAGTGCATGCCTTTACAAAGAAGCAACATCTTAAAATGAACTTAAAAATCAGTTTGAGATTTTCACCTTATTGATGCTACTTTTTGAGCAGAAATATATCACACATAAAACAGAATAGTTTGCATGCTTAATCTTTCACACAGAGACATTTTATTGATTTACGTGTAGAAAACAATGTGACATATGTGTGAATTATGAATGAAATTGATAAATGAACATTTAACATCACTTTTGCCTCGTTGGTTAACAGTGATGAACTAGCCACACATGGAAACATTTTCAGGTCAAAACGGCAATTAATTTTAGCGTTTCAGCCACTCATCCGCACAGAAACAGCATTCCAGCGTGGGAAAATCTGAATACGTCGGCGTGTCGTTTTGTGTAGACAGCCGACACTGCTGTTTTACGAAAACGATGACGTCACCGACCCAACGCCACCCCATCACTGTCACATAACCAGAAGTGAGCTTTGACAGCAAGCCAACATAATATCCGAATATTTTGACTGACTTGACTCACCCCAGTCGACATTCTTCTGGTATTTTGTTGTCTTATACACCATAATGACTCGCAGAAGTAATTCCACTTCTTGTAAGTCTAGATGAGCCCTGGAAAGTGTAAAACGGGCTTATACGCATCTGTTCTTCTTCTATGGTTTGGTGTGTCATGTTGTTCCATCTGCGTGTCCGCACCACACATAGGTGTGCTTCGTGTTGCATCGTTTTCACTCAGTGATCCGTTCCCATCTGGATGTGACTATTTACTAATCCGGCACAGTGTGGACACAAATTTTTTTCATCCCGGCAAGAAAAAAAAATGTCAAGAGAGTTCCCGTGTAGACAGGGCCTGAGATGAGTGATCTATAAAAAAGAAAAAAAACAAGGAAGGAGAAGGAAGGGAGGAGACCAATACGAGTGGTTTACCATTCTGGTTGCATTTTATGAACAAATAAACCACACACACACACACACACGATTAAATGACTCCCAGGCCGGTATACAGTATGTCTACAGTGTCCCAACTGTAAAAAACACACTCTCCATTCTTCCAGAGTCACAAATGTGTGGATGCGGCCCTCAGTGGAAAAGGTTTGGACACCCCTGCTCTAGCCAGAATCTAGTGCCAGTGTAAACAAAATCTGCATGGATAATATTGCATTTGTTTAATTTCATGAATGATGTGATTGGTACCCAGTAGAGCACGGACCTCTAACAAGGCCTGTAGTGCCACATTTGGTAATAATGGTGCATTATGTAAAATGTAATACATTTTCACCTCATTATATAATAACACTGCATTTTGTCATAATCTGCAATATTTTTTTGTAAAATTTTTTAATAAACTTTGCTGACTTTTGCATAACTTTTGCAAAGTGTAAGCTATTACATATTATTATTATTTTTAATTACAAAATGCAGAAATGTTTATTGCAAAATGCGTTAAAGAATTTTATTACAAAATACGACATATTATTACAAACTGCGGTGTTATTACATAATAAGGTGAAAATATATTAGATCAAATCAATAGTGTTCACTGTTTTTGTACTTTGCGATGCGGTCTTTCTTGAATTCAAGCGTGTTTCTCACCTTCTTCATTGCCTAATTGCTGGTACTCACAACTTTCTTTGGCTTCATTGCAGGTTATTTATCAGTCGTACTCAATAAAAAAAAAAAACATGGCGGCTGAGTCACCAACGCATGGAATGCACTTGATTCAACGGAATAATACTTTACAGGGCAAACGGACTACTTTGTGACATGAAATGTTGCATGATAACCAAGACATTGTGCGAAAACCGCGGCAAAATTTTGGCCAAAATTTTTGTTGAAAACCAAGTCATATGAAAACTAGGCCATTCGAATCCCATGGTTTGACTGCACGAGGCAGTGTCATGCACAGGAGCAGTGTTTGGTAAGCACCTTATACGGCTGTCATCTCTGGTTACACTGCCCCACCTGAGCTTTTCACCAGTGGGTGCAGCTGCAGCGTCTCTCCCTATTTGAGACAGAGGTCTGCTGATGCAGCTGACAGCCCAGTCAAGCTGTGAGCTATTGATAAAGCTAAGCGGGTCATTTCATTGACACTCTGCCATGTAATGTGTTTTTGTTCTCTGGAGGGTAGATATGGTTGGTGGGTTGGTTGGAGTACCTTTCACTTACAACCAAGCCGTGATCCAATTATTGTTCCATAGTGCATCCTTCCTACTGGGTGCTGCTCATTCACATCTCTCTCGAAGAATTTGATATGCTTATGGATGAACTGTGTTTTAATTGTCTGCCTCCTTTTACCTCGAGAATAATTACTCGTCAAATGACGAGTAACTGCTGAACATGCTTGTGACAGTCTTACAGTGTGTTGTTTTGTGTCAAAGTCAGTTTACTGATTTCTGATGAAGGCATGGTATGGAATTATCAACTTTAACGGTGTTTAATATTGGTGGACCTGCCTGGTCATGTCTTATGTTATCTTAGTACTAACATCTATGATAGCAGCCACTGTGGCCCGGTCTTGTCCACTTGAAACAAATATGCACCTCTCTCCTTACTTCTCCCTTCTGGGGAAAAGTGTGCACATGCTGACATTAAAGAGTTTACTTTCATTCCTACTTGAATACTGTTGCTAAAACAGCAGCACCTACCAAAACTATGATCACTATTACCATCTGCCACTCAAACAATTTCTCAGAGTCACTTAGTATGTGGCCAGTTGGCCCTGGGCTTGCTCCGCAATGCTGTGTAATCCATTTTTTTCTTTACTTGAACTCCCCCATTGACAGTTACAAAGCATTTTAGACAGTTTTCAATTTCCATACAGCTCTCTCAGCTGAGCAACTGATAAAATAAAGAACCCTGAAGCTTAAATTCTTAGAAGTCAATCTTTCTATTATATTATTGACTTTGATGGAGGCAGCACAGTGGCCCAGTGGTTGGCACTGTCACTTCACAGCAATAAGTTTCTGGGTTTGGAATTTACAAGTAGTTTTCTGTGGGTATACCCACAGTCCAGCAGTATTGCAGTACAGTATTAGGTTAACAACTCAACATTTCTCATAGGGGTTAATGTGAATGATCATCTGTTTTATGTGTCAGTCTTACGATTGACAGTAGCTTAGTCCAAGTTTTACACTACCAGTCAACCTATGTCAGCCGGGGCTGTCTTCAGCCTCCCTGGTCTCCTAATGGCCCTGTGCAGTATTTTGATGATGTGCCAGTTTTGACAGAGGAAGAAGCATTGCTGTATCTTTAATTGAGACTCTGCTCTCTCGCTCAATTTTCTGCTGATTCCGCCTCCTTTTATGAAGCGAATGCACTGTCATCCCCTGCTGTCATGTTCTTCTACCACCACTGCACAAGGCTCTTGGTCACCCTGTGGAGACCCCACATCTTGGCAGCCTCAGGGGCAAAATTTGGAGGGAGTATCCCAGGTGCTGTGTGTGCCTCAAATTGTCAAAAAGCTGCCTGGATGCCTTAAGATAAGGTGCATGTCTGTTGAAATGACTTCATTTCTGAATTGTGGCCCACTGGATGCGATTACAAAGGGGTGATCCTGTAATCCTGCTATAGCTTCAGTCCCTCATCAACACTCCATTTTCTGTATTATTGACTACTTCATTCTGGAGAGCCTTAAATCACTTCACTTCTCTTTGAAATATTAACTCTGGATGCAATTAGCATTGGTTATGTTTGTGCTGGAAGTTTGGTTTGTTGACTCGCAAATAATCTCAGAGGGGCTTTCACCATTATATTAATAAATTTAACTGAACTCAAAAGTAGGTCTCATACCCGCCTAAGTGGGTCACGGACTGTGGTCACATTACTACCGTACAAACTGATTTTTGAATGCAAGATGGCAAAATAATGATATTACCAGGGGTATTTAAAATGTGGAATTTCCATCTTCTTCTGCTTATCCGAGGTTGGGCCGCGGGTGCAATAGCCTAGGCATGGAAACGCAGACTTCCCTCTCCCCCGACTACTTTGTCCATCTCCTCCTCCTGGCGGATCCCAAGGCGTTCCCAGGACAGTTGAAAGCCATACTCTCGCCAATGTGTCCTGGGTTTTCCTCGAGGCCTGCTACCGGCCGCACGTGCCCTGAATAATGTCCACATCTGTCAGTATGGAAATCCCTTTTGTCATGGTCAGTCACTTACACTGTACCATTGTCAAATCCTCGGATACTGTTGTAATTTGTGGTGCGTGTATAGGATCTTAGCAGTTAAAATGAGTTGAATTCAGATTAAGAATTTCTTCTGGAAGCAAGGTAATAAAATGTCATGTGCTCGTGTGATTTCCCTGGTGACAAATGTTTGGCAGAGGTCTGACCGCTCTTTTTTGTTGATCTACACTTTTTATTCCAGTACAGCTATCATCCTCACTTTCTTAATAGATTCCTTGTGTAAAGGTGAATATTTTTTACCAGATGCAAACCACTGCTCCTTGGGTTAAAGTGGTGCAGCAGTGGTGTGGAATTAATTATATTAGTGTAATTGGACCCACAGAAGTACTTTCCTTCGTCTTGTCTTTTCTGCAGCATGATGAGAGAAGCACAAGAGTGTACAATTATTGACTGATGCTAATCAAAGTTCTGATCCAAAGCTGCAATGATGTGTCGGTTTTGAGATCCTTGTTTGTCTGTTTGTGCTTTTTCTCCATGTTCCGATCCAGTTTGGGAGAACAGAGGTGATAGACAACACGCTAAACCCTGACTTTGTCAGGAAGTACATCCTGGACTACTTCTTTGAAGAGAAGCAGAACCTGCGCTTTGATGTGTGAGTTATCCACTTTGATCAGACCCTCTGAGGACACAGCAAGGTGTGCGTGTTCCACATACAAGTATATGCCAGTGCTCCAAATCTTCCTGTTTTTTTTCAACCACAAGCTCAACGTACCCCCTCATCTCCACATTCCCTCTTTCTCTAACCTGACTCTCATTTTCTCATCTTCTGGCTTCCCTCCCTTGTCTCCAGATCGTCTCTCTCTCCTGAGGAATTATTCATTGGCACTGTGTCTCAATAGAGAGTATAAGAGTGATAAATATTTCATATAAAGTTTTATCTTTAATCTCCCAACTGCTGAAGCAAACCAAGTATTCTAAAAGTCGCCAAGACCCATGTGCCTTGCTTTTCCACACATATAGGAGCTCCCTTTGTCCTGGCGAGTGGGTCAGGAAGGTAGACTTTCATTTTGAGATCTCTGAGAATCAAATCAGAACCATTGGTGCACTCCACCCTTCTCCTGAAAATCAAAGAGCTATGTTTTGGAAAGTCCTTTCTTTTGCTTAACCTCAAGCATGATCGACTGTCTGGTCTCCGGGGAGCTTTATTCTCTTAAAGAATTCATTTGCATGCTATCTGTGGATTTGGACAGCAGGGAGCCTATCCCAGCACAATTAGAGTGACTCATCTACATCTCTTTTATCACAGAGGAGCAAGCCAAGGCCTTCTGGAATTTAATTACTATTACATTAACTTTGACTGGCAGTTGCGTGAAACTTTAGCTTTTTTAGCTGGGGTATTGTGTAGGAAATTACATTCATAACCCATAGCACAACTTCCTTCATTACTTGTACAATGGAACACCTAAATTGGAATGCTCCTATGGTTGCACAAAACTTTGGAATTCTGACCACTAACATCTGGAGGAAAAGTGGGTCATCAAGCAACTGGAGGGTTAGCGGTTTGAATCCCGCTTCTTCCATCACAGTCACTGTTATTGGGCAAGACGCTTCACCCATTTTTCCCCCGGGGTTGCTCACAAAGGGATGCTGTGCTGACTTACAGCTGGTCACATGGGGGCACACAGTGGCTACCCACTGCTCATCAAGAGGATGTGTTAAAATTGAACACATCCTGCATTTAACTGTTAAATGCAGAGAGACATTTCATGGTACATTGTGTACAGTCATCCCTCGTTTATCATGGTTAATTGGTTCCAGCCCTGACCGTAATAGGTAAATTTCCGCAAAGTAGGATTCAATATTAATAAATGGAACATTTTTGTAGTTGAAACATAGAGTATCTGTTTATGACACATAATGTTTTTTAACATTATTAGAACCTTGTAGACATTAAATAACACCTTTATACTCCTATTACATAATATAGTACAGTTGACGCCCCTAAAAGGTAAATAATCCGTTCCGAGAACGTTTACGTTATCGGGTTTTTACATTATACGAAAAATAATACGTAAAATAATACGTAAAATACATGTAAATAGCCTAATCCGTTCCAAGATCTTCCCAAACTCACCCCTTTGGCCCTTCAAAATATTCAAAGTCCACCAAATATGGTGGGAAAATATGAGAAAATGTTAGCATAAACATAGTAAGTAACATTCCAGTATAAAATAAGGTAATAAATAAGATTACTGTAAATGAATAAAACTGAAAAACACGATGAGGAAGTGAGGTTGAAGCCCGTCTCTCACACAAACTCACGTACGAGCTGTATAAGTCAGCCAATGAGATGAGAGCGTAGGCGGTGCCCTGATAATCAGCCAATGAGATGAGAGCGTAAGCGGTGCCCCGATAATCAGCCAATGAGATGAGAGCGTAGGCGGTGCCCCGATAATCAGCCAATGAGAGCGTGAAGCTCAGAAGGCGTCACCAAGTGTACTCTGTTAGTCATGGAAAATGTTTCCCTCTCTCTGTCGCGTGAGCTATTCAAATCGAATTTCTGAACTTGCACCGACTTGACGCTTTACGTTATATGGAATTTCTTACGTAATACGATGCAAAAACTTTACATAAATTCTTTATGTTCAGTGGAATTTATGTAAAAGGAGGTTTACGTTATGCGAGGTACTACTGTATACTGTATGATAATAAGACATAATAACTCACTGTTAGCTTTGGGAAAGTCCCTTATTGGTGAAGTATCTCAAACATAATGTGGGTCAATCGCATGGTATTAACAAAAAGAAAAATCATCATCCATCCTCACTATGACGTTTGTCACTTGTTTGTCACAGGACAGCCAGTCTAACATTAATCTGCCATACAAAGACATACACTCGGACAATACTGCTAGCTTTGTTAACACCACATTGCGCACCACTTATGTGCAGGCTACGGGATCTCTGAAATAACACAAGAGACAGATGAATAGAAAGATACTTTATTCATCTCCAAGAGAAATTGACATTTCCAGCAGTTTTGCAAAAATGCCACAATAAACTTAATCAGTTCAAATTAAAACAAGCAAGGCAAGATAGGAGAGACAAGAAAAATAAGAAAATAGAATAAGAATAAATACATAAAGAAATACGGAACAGATGCATATACAGTAAGGTAATAAGTCCATTCCTGTGTGTGTATTTTATCGTTCCCCCTCTGTTGAATGATCTGCTCAGTCTTTCAGTGGAGCAGCACAGTGATAGTAATCTGCCACTGAAACTGATCTTCTGTTGGGAGATGATGCTGTGCATTGGATGATGCTGCTTTTGCATGACGGCCGCCACTTTAACGATAGCAAGCTACCGAGCTAACTAGTTAGCCTCCAATTTATTTATCCTAAACTTAAGAACAGGTTTAAAACTGAGTGGGGAAGAAAGACAAAGTAAGAAGCCAAAAACATACCACTTCCACGTGGAATGGGAGGAGAACTTTTTTTCAATATGTCATGTCGTACTGGCTGTAAGTTAAGGTAATGTAATGTAAAGAAATGTATTGTCAATGTAACATTACTGACGCGTAGTGAACATAATACTACATATGACTTGCCTTTCAATATTTTTTTACTAATAATAGGCCATAGTTAACCACAACAGCGCTAATTAATTAATTAATACATTTTTGAAAAATCGCGATTTGTTTGAACACCAATGTAGCGAGGGACAACTGCCTGTGATAAAGTTCAATCAATCATCAAATCAAAATTCTGAAATGCAGTGTTTCCAATGTACAATGTCCACCATGCTTATATATTTTATATTCAATAAGGCTCTGCAAGTTTTATGGAAAATAGTCCACTTAAAATGCACACGTTTTTGTAGGATTCCTTTCTAAAAAGAAGGACCTTAATGATCACTGCTCTTGGTGTGCTTTCAGGTATGATATTGATTCAAAAAGTCCCGATCTGGCCAAGCATGTAAGTAAAACCCCTTCTGTGAACTTTGAGTCTAAGTGCACATTGTAGTCCTTAATATCATTCATCATTGTATGTGCATGTCTTTCACCTTTGGATTTTAATGGAAATCAAAACTGACGGCACCCAAGCCCTCAAATGAGTAAATTAGGCTTCATTTCACACTGTTTTTTTTTTTTTAGCTTTTCTTCTCACCTTTGACAAAGTGTAAGGTTTTATTCCTCCGGAGGTCTACTAATCAAAGTTACATTTGCATCACACACACACTCTGCATGTGATTATCACATTGTTTCAGCATATTATCTTTCCAATTAGTATTTACATTCTTCAAGAAAACATATAAGCTATTCTAAATTCATTGAAAAATACATTATTTTGTGGTGTTTTATGTATAAATGACAAAAGTGAAGTCATCCTTCAATTGATGCTGAATTGACGAGTATTACAAACAACATTTGTTTTGAATACTACCAGACTTCACACCACTCGTGATGTTTGTGCCGCTGCATTGATTTCATTGTTATGTTGTGGTTTTAAAACCTGCCGTGCTGTAGAAACAGATGGCTGTTAAAAGCCTTTCTGCCTCCACTCCTCCACTCATTGTCCTCTTGTGAGTTTCTTTTAATTTTCTCAGACTTTACCCTCACCGCATTATGCCGAGCTGCTCTTTCAAATTCACCTTTTGCTCTTCTTTTTATTTTGCACTTGGTTGATGACGCTCTGATTATTTGAGTGGTGTGCCTTCTGTTCCATGATATGCTCTGTTGTGTCACTGCTGCTGCCCGGTCTCTCTCTCTTTTCCTCCTCCTCCTTCTCCACTTCGGAAAAAGCCAACCGACTTTAACGTACGTGTCTGCCTCAGATGTCCTAATTAATAACTGCACAATGCTTATAATGATGGTCAACTCCTCATCGACTCTCCTTGTTACTCCGTTGACACACCCTCCCTTTGCCCCAACCTGCGCCTCTCTCCATGGCACTTATTGTCCCCCTCATGGCAGGATTTCCTGGGACAGGTCTACTGTACACTGGGGGAGATTGTGGGCTCTCCTGCGAGCCGCTTGGAGAAGCCTTTGGGGTAAGTTGCCTATTTAAGTCACTTAAGCAGTATGGTTTGGTTCAGTTACAGTGGTGTGAAAAAGTGTTTGCCTCCTTCCTGATTTCTTATATTTTGCATGTTTGTCACACTTAAATGTTTCAGATCATCAAACCAATTTAAATATTAGTCAATGACAACACAACTGAACACAAAATGCAGTTTTTAAATGAAACTTTTTATTATTAAGGGAGGGAAAAAAATCCAAACCTACGTGGCTCTGTGTGAAAAAGTGATTGCCTCCTAAACCTAATAACTGGTTGGGCCACCGTTAGCAACAACAACTGTAATCAAGCGTTTGTGATAACTTGCAATGAGTGTCTTACAGCACTGTGGAGGAATTTTGGCCCACTCATCTTTGCAGAATTGTTGTAATTCGCAACATTGGAGGGTTTTCGAGCATGAACCGCCTTTTTAAGGTCATGCCACAGCATCTCAATAGGCTTCAGGTCAGGACTTTGACTAGGCCACTCCAAAGTCTTTTGTTTTTCTTCAGCCATTCAGAGGTGGACTTGCTGGTGTGCTTTGGATCATTGTCCTGCTGCAGAACCCAAGTTGGTTTCAGCTTTAGGTCACGAACACATGACAGGACATTAGCCTTCAGGATTTTTTTGTAGACAGCAGAATTCATAGTTCAATTAATCACAGCAAGTTTTCCATGTCTTGAAGCAGCAAATCAGCCCCAGACCATCACACTACCACCAACATATTTTACAGTTTGTATGATGTTCTTTTTCTGAAATGTTGTGTTACTTTTACACCAGATGCTATCTGTTAATATGTTAATGTTAAATGGCCTAATATGGCCTAAAATCCATATTGCAATATATATTGCAGCCTCTTGTGATAACAATATATATCAAAACATATTCTTTGGCATATAAATGAGCACACTAGTGATGTGCTGCTCGATACTGAAATATTGATCCTTCCGATACCAACTCTTCATGCTCTAAAGTCGATTGTGAAATCAAAATAGTGATACTTTTCATACTTGAGATATATGATTTTGTCCTTTGTTTTTTCTAATGTTGCATATTACCCTGGCTAAATCACCCTACCACCTCAGTATACTTCAGGGTTTAAAATAAATCAATAAATTACTATGATGTTGTATTCTTTATGATTTGAAATAGAGTACACTACTTTTTAAAATTTACCAGACAGATTATGCTGGGGTGCTCTCCAGCACCCCTCTGGGTACTCTGGCTGGGTACTCTGCACTGCCGTTCGGCATACGCACAAACGACAGTCAGGACCCTTTCCCCAACCCGAAGGCGTAGGGAAATGACCCTCTTGTTAACCGGGGATGACTCCAACACAGAGGCACCAAGCCGGGGGGCTATTAACAAGCCCACACCAGCTCGCCGCCTCTCCCCTGCAGCAAATCCAGAGTAGAACAAGGTCCAGCCCCTCTCGAGGAGTTTGGTTCCAGAACCCAAACTGTGAGTCGAGGTGAATCCGACTATATCTAGTCGGAATGTCTCAACCTCTCTCACAAATTCGGGCTCCTTCCCCACCAGAGAAGTGACATTCTATGTCCCAAGAACCAGATTTAGCCGCCGAACACCAGGTCGCCCAGGCACCCGCCATCGGCCGCCATCCAAAGCACCGGACCCTTATGCTTGCCCCCGCAGGTGGTGGGTCTACGGGGGGCACTGCGTACGTAACAAAACAAAATTACCAAGTAACTTTACATACAAGCTGAGCTGAGGGAAACTTAAAAAAAACCCGTCCGGAGTGGAGGCAGTGACCAAAGCGGCATGAGCCGTTTTCAACTCTGTCTTGTCAAATGCACCGCGTATTCCTCTCTTTGGCTGTCAGGAATCTGTCTAGGGAAGGGTGGTCGCTGTGTGTGACTGGCCAATCACAGAACGTGAAGAATCAATACATGAGTAGTTACCCAATGAGGATTTTCCTTCATCGCGATTACAGATAATAACTTGTCTCATGCTCGTACTCGGCAAAAATGCATTATCCATATTGGATACTCGTCTAAAACGAGTATCCAGCTCATTCCTAATAATGATACTTGTAAGAAATGTAGCTTATTTGCCGTTATGGAGAGGAGGATTAGTAACTTAAAAGAGATGCTCTGCATATACTTCAACCACGCTAGCTACAATGCACACAAACAATACTCATGGATCTTCGAGTTGTGAGTTACGCTGGTATTGGAACCCATTGGATCAGATCGGCCCCCATCCCTAATCGAAAATTGGCTCCCAACAATGCGAGCAGGCTCCTGTCGTTCATTTCAAAGAGCCGGCTCTTGGAGCCTTTTCGTTCCGGCCAACACATCACTAGTATCGTGAATCGTATCATATCTTACCCTGAGATTCCCGTCCCTATATACATGTATTGAGAAATCAGTTTCGACATGGAACTTGTTATCACAATGTAAAAACTTAAATAAATGATGCAATGATAATGAAAATAACAAATTAATATTGCTTAACATAGCATCTCATACTTTGTTGTCACTTTCTTGTATTTCCAGCTAAAATTTTTACGTACGTTTTTTAAAATGAATAGGCAATCTACGATTCAACATTCTTTATTCTTTTATTTCCTGAATAGAAAATGGTAATATGGGAACATAGCAAACACAGGAAGCAAACAGACCATCAGTAATTTCAGAAACATGGGGGAAAAGTTCTGCATTTTCCTACTTCTTTCCTTTAATGTAACTTTGTTAAGCATGTTTGAATAAAGTAAACCATTACCATACCTACTGAGAAAATATAAAAAAAACTCAACTCAACTTGGCCAGCTTATGAATAATTGTGTGCTTAACTGTAGATAACACAGTTATTACCATCTCCCCTGTACTGTGGACACCACTGCAATGGAAATCCAAGTCTGATGAGGGTTTATTAAGGGGTAGCAAACAAACGGAAATGAACTGTACTGCTTAATGGAAACGCTCAAGGGGCTTTTTGAAAATGTGTGCTTGAATATTATTGGAGAAGCTCAAATCTCATTCTTATGTGACATGTTTTTCCTGCTTGATGTCACATGTCGGAGCAAAGTTAAGGAGATGATGAATATGTCTACCTTCTAGAGCCATCTGTGGCTACACTACTCTGGTTGCACGGCAGTGGGTAATTGAACACGACCGAGGGCTTCTACAAAGAAATGACTGTCATTAGAGGCGCAATCTAGCGCAAAGAGTTGATTTAGATCAACGTGAAACACATGGTGCCAACAGGGTAAAGTGGGAGGATTGCTGGAAATGTTGGTTACACGGTGGGGTTACTATGAATATTGGGTTGAGACTGTGATTTGCAATGTTTTTCTGTGTGAGGTATGAAGCTGCCCTGACCTCTGTAGAGTGACTTTGGTTGTGACTGCCAGGAATGAGTGGTTGTAGATTACAGAGCAGGGTGCCCTTCACTGCTGCAAAAGATGAGACGAAGCATCAAACATCATAGAACTAGGCCTCCCTCCACTCTTCAGAAACAGGCAGCACACATAATCATTATTGATACAACTACTGCAACTACTAAACTGATGCAACAACCCATTTAGCAGCAAAAAGAGGTGATGAAGACGATATTACGAGTTGCTGATGTGACAAACAAGGTTATTAAAGGTTTTCAAGTGATGTACGGTGAAGTTCACGAGTGGCGAGGCACTGACTCCATTCGAGATTTTTTTAAAACTATTTTTATTACAGGTTGCTCATTAAGAGGATAGCAAGGAAAAAAAGAATAATTCAATTAGTTAAAAAAATATCTTGAAATTGATATCAAATTATTCTCTCAATTATGTAATTTTGTATTACCTGAAAAACATTTGTGTTCTTACCTTTTATCTGTATATGAAGTACATGCACCTTATCCTTCTCCTGGAAAAGGTCTGGTACTTTGTTGTAAAAGTCAGATCACCTGCTGCTGAGTTTGGGAATGTAACAGTCGATCTCGGTAGTCAAGGTCATCATCTTCAGTTTCTTCCCTGTATTTAATCTGGAAATGTTCAAATTCAGCGATTTTTACTTAAGAAAACGTTACAAACGACAAGAATCATACAGAAAATACATTCAGAATTTCAGCTCGATGGACAAATATTAATATTTATTTTATTTGTTTATAATTTGCTTTTTAGGTTTCATCATGACATGTGAGCCCCTGCCTCACCTGCCTCCCCAGACTGCATGCCACTGTCCAATATTCTTTCTGGTGGAGCAGCTTGGTCACCCTTTACATTAGAAACACCCAAACCGTTATCTTTGCTCCTATATCGTTGCTCAGGTCTTGTGTAATGTTTATGCATCCTGGTCTGACAGTGCCTTTCTGCACTGGGGTTTTCAGGAATTCTCCCTGCAGGTTGTGATAAAATCTGTTATGCATGCTTTTGAAGCCCTCCCAAGGCACATTGAATCCAATGACCTGCTTAAAAGGCACATCAGCACCCCGTTTCCTATTTTGCACACTTCACCTGCCATTTATCTCCTATATATCTGCTTGACTTTTTTACACTATTTTATTTTGTTTTCTAGACTGAACTCTCCCCCTAACATTTCCCCCCCATTTGCTACTTTACCTAATCCATGCACACATTTAGGCTGGTTGGGCAATGAGGTCCAAAGGTGTACAGTATAAACATAATTTCCAATTGAGATTACATATGTTATCATAAAGTTATGTCAGTATACACTCACCCGACATTTTAAGGACGCAATTTCATATAAAACCTGCACCAAATTTCTACATTTCCAAAGATAATAACAAATGCAACATTATATCCACTTTTTTTTAAACTTCATTACATTGTACAGGTGTAGCTAAGGATGTAGCAACAATGTACAGTATAAGCTGGAGGGAGAAACATGAGGTTGATCCTGGAAGGGTCAGGATCAACCTTTTCAGCATGTTTATGTCTCATAAAAACTCACCAAGATGTCAGTTTCAGATTCACTGGTTTAGATTTATTGAACAGTGTGATTGATTGAAGCAAAAATGTACAATCTTGAGCAGCCTTCTCAAGAAGGGAGAACATCTTGGCGCATCATGGCTGTTCCCCCTCTTGTTTCCACTGACAGATATAGTCTTTGTCCTGCTCTGATCAACAAGAGGGGGTCTTTTTTGATTTCCCCTTTTGCTTGGTTTTCCATGGCAGCACAGCCTGTCCTGGTTTGTACAGGCCCTGTCACACCTTGACGATTTAGCCAGCTTACGCCAACGTATGAAAAATTTGGCCAATATGCTGGCGTACGTCGAATAAGTTATAGGTACGTTTTTTATAAGTTAAGAGGGGGACAACAAAAAAAAAAAAGAGAGACAAGAGACAAGGACAACAGCAGCAACAACAACAATAGTGATAGAACAACAGAAACATGCAGGACAACATCAGCAAATAAATGTCCGTGACAACCACAAAGACGAACAAGGACATAAGGACAAAACAACATCAACAACCACAATGACAAAGCTGTCAATGACAATCACACATAATAGCAGTCATGAAATGATGAACTATGACAGTGATCACAATGACAATACTGCATTGAAACAGTCACACATAATAGCAGTCATGAAATGATGAACTATGATAGTGATCACAATGATAATACTGCATTGAAACAGTCACACATAATTGTAGTAATGAAATGATGAACTATGATAGTGATCATAATGATAATACTGCATCGAAACAGTCACACATAATTGTAGTAATGAAATGATGAACTATGATAGTGATCATAATGATAATACTGCATCGAAACAGTCACACATAATAGCAGTCATGAAATGATGAACTATGGTAGTGATCACAATGATAATACTGCATTGAAACAGTCACACATAATTGTAGTAATGAAATGATTATCCATGATAGTGAACAGAATGATAATTACTGTAATACACATCATTGTAAAAAGAAAAAAAAAACGAAAAAAAAAAACTATAGTCATACTGCTGATATCACCGTCGTTGTAATAAAACCAACAACATAATAACACCCTGGTTAACTCAGTGAGTAATGTGGGGAAGTACGTATGTACTGTGAGTGTGCATATGTACAGGTATCTCTGTATGTGGGGAAGACTTCATATATAGAAAGGTGCAAGAATGTGTGGGCGTGTAATTGTCACTGAGAATGCATGAAAGGAAAGGGGCCGCCGTAGTACGTCCAAGTCGTCCAAAAATTTTGCGCATGCACAAAACGTTTTGACGTATGTCAACATATGATTCATACGTCCCACATACGCGGGCAATAAGTTATGCAATCGTTGACGCACGTTCACACACGTTATTTGTAAGTTACGCACAAGTTGTAATACGTCAACATACCTTGAGACAAAACTGTGTCTTCTTGGCTCTCTTCTTGGCAAGGGTTGGCTGAGAGGACCGCTGGGGAAGCAGCTTCCGATACCATTGACGATGCCTGAGAGGCGTTAGAACCTGCGTCATCTCCATCAGAGTGAGAGTGGGAGGGTGTGGGTGGTGATGAATCCCTCCGTCACTGCCCTCATACTTCTTGGCAGCGGTCTTCGAAATTTTCTTCGGCATGATGGTGATGTTGACACTGCGATGTCTAGTGAGGTTATGATTTGCGTCATCAAATGGCAGCTTTTTTGTAGGCTACGGCACGTGATCGTCGGTCATCATAAGTTAGGCTGGCGTTGGGCATAAGTTGTGAATGCCGGCAACACGCTATGCATTCGTTGGTACGTCGAACTCGTTATCAATACGCTATGTATAAGCCCAAAATTGAAAAAAACGTTGACAGTTCAACGTATGCCATCAAAATGATCACGTCAGGCATGTGCTGGCAAAATTCATTCCTATTCATAGTTATGTACTTTTTAACGATATGCCATAACTAATTTATTGAAAAAAACAATTGCGGACCACCAACCTTTGGCTGAAGAACCCTGGGGTTTCCTGGTTCCCAGTTTGAGAATCCCTACTATAAAAAGCAAACAAACAAAAAGCAGGATGTGGAGGCTGCGGATTGCACATCAAACAACAGATCTCATTAGATGCGCATTTTCTACATATTAGGAGAGAAAGCCAGAGAGAGAAATATGAGATATGAGGGTCTGTGGCCAAAATGATATGTTTATAATGTGGTTTTAATGAGAGGCATACGTCAAGGTTATTGATGGCCGAAGTAATGGAATGCTAAATAGCCGACTAATGCAGGTGAATGAGATCTTCTACTGAACATGCAACACAGCTGGCATGGTTGTGATGATATGTGTAGCCTGTGGGAAGGACTCCTCGTGTGGCTGTATATGTTACTCGAAATGGACTTCATTAGTCAGATGCATGTAACCTTTACTGATGGCCTGGCAAATTACACGAACATTGGAACATGTGAGTGCATCAGAGATTAGCATGTACTGATTTGTCGGATAGACGCACCCATGGAAACAATGAGTGTGCTTTTGTTACAAGATCATGTTGTAATCTTGGCTTTAATAAAGATTTAATAAAAACCTTTGGTGGTCTGATGCAATATTGTTCATAACTATTATGGCAGAAATCTCATGAGCGCTCTGAAAATTGATTGGATTGTGTAGCGTCTATCATGATTGGCAAGGTGACCAAATGTCTTCTTTGACTCAAACATATTCATTTTTGGGAACCTAAAAAAAGGCATTTGTCGAAGATTTCATCAGTTGGCATGTTTTCTTGCAATGCACTGTGAGTTGCATTTGTCCTCAGGCCTCGCATTCTGGCACAGTTTCTCTTTCACAGTTGTTCTCTTATTAAAGGCCAGCCCCCGCCCCAAAAAACCTTTCAGAAAACTCAAGTATGGTCACCATATTATGCTGGACTAAATGTGTTCAACTAAGGCCTACCTAACCTCTTACTTTCTGCCAAGTACATGTTGCTTAGGCACTGTTTACACTGGGCAGCTTTTAACTAAAACAGAACAAAATTTTTGTCTCAACTCGAGTTGTTAACACTGTAAGACATATCTTTTATAAAATGGAGGAAGTTGTTGCCTGTGTGATCATGAAAACAATGATCTTAATAATGCTTCTCCAGCAAAGTGTACATTTACTGTGACCAGCTAGAGACATTACTCCTATATCCCAAAATGTAATCCCAAATATACACTGACCAGAGTCAAAAAAAAATAAGCTTATCATGCAAAATTCTGTGTTTTTAGTTATTTTAGCCACTACTTCTTCCAATGCACTGTGATCGATTATTAATCGATTATCCAATTAATCTACAATTATTTGGGTAATCGATTAATCGTTTCATTTAAAATGTGCTGTAAATATCCTAATTTCAGCCTCTCAAAGGTGACTATTTTTTAAATTTCCTTTGTCATCCATGAAAGCAGACCTATTATCTTTGTGTTTCAGGCAAAACAAGATAGTTACACGCATCAGCTTTGGCTTTGGAAAAGAGCAATCAACATTTTTGCCTCTTTGATATTTTGCGACGCAAGTCACTGCAGAGATGTGTGTGTAGAGCGTGCGTAAGAACATTCCTACGCAAAGTATGAGATTTATGTATCATGTGTACACACAAAACCTGGTGGTAGAACAGTGACACTCCAAATAGCTATAGCTGTGCCTGTCCAGTGCAGGCCATATCATCTTCATAACTTGACCATGAAACAAGGCACAGGCCCTACCCCCCCAGGGCAAATGCCAAACACAAAGCCTGCCCCTAAACTTGATCTGTTATTTCTTATAAATTGGAGATGCACATGTAGCAGTCTGTGCCAGTGACTCGTTGATTTGCAGTAGAGTGTTTGTGATATTTGTCAGTTGATTGTTTATACTTCTCTACTTCAATTTCGGTGTCTGCGAAATTCCTCTTCTTTGCTGTCTTTGCTAGGATTTTGGGGAGGGAAAAAGTCCATTCATGCATTTTTAAAGGGATTGCTGCTCAGAGGCGGAAATTAAAAATGTGTTTTTTTTTTATCCGATTCATCAATTAATCCAAAAAATAACTGACCAATTAATGGATTATTAAAATAATCGTTAGATGCAGCCCTACTCCCTCGCCACTTCGCATTTCCAATTTTGCAGCTTCACTGTATTGTGTTTTTTCCAAAATATATTAATTAATAAATCATGCTGTACTGTGGTTAAATACGATTAGTACAATATGCTGTAGGATTCTTATGAAAACTGACTAAACTGTAGCTTCATGAGATAGCAATAATTACAGTGGAGGCTTTGTAGAATTCTAGAATTCTCTACACCTGGAATTTTTTTCTTGAAAATTTGCTATTTAAGCAAATTTTCAAGTATAAAAATGGCTAAATGTGTAATATTGTATGTTCCTACTTAGGTGTAGAGAATTCTACAAAGCCTCCACTGTAATTATTGCTATCTCATGAAGCTACAGTTTAGTCAGTTTTCATAAGAATCCTACAGCAATTATACTCATGAATCACTTGGTTTACAAGGACTTCTGTCACACAAAGATTAAAGAAATACATTAGTTTGCATCTCACTATTCTTCAAGAAACAGGCTGATGTACTGTGTTTTTTCTGAAGGTTGTCGAAAATGAAGTGGTAGAAATTTGTCATAGATACTGCTTTCCACAGGGCAGATTTTTGACCCTAAAGATTAACTGTGTTGCACACACAGTTCAAATTGTGTTTCTTTCATTGCTGTGTGCGCTCACTATTGCAATAGAAGCTTCTCTCCTCGAGAGCCACCCAACGTGCACTCAGGTGCAACAGTTGAACCCTCCCGGATCGTTAATCTATTCATCAGCCAAAAATGAACCGCAGATTGCAATCTATAGTTGACTGTAAGCACCACTGGGGAGGTCAAAGCAACCCTGCGTCACATGATATGAATTCCATTATTCACCACCGAGCAGCAGACGAGTGGGCTGAACGTGCTGTGGTCTGACAGCAAAGTCCGTATAAAGGAGGGAGCCAAATTAGTATCAGCCACAGTTGGATAAGTTATGTACACTCTTCATCAAACTTCATCAAGATTCATGATCAAAAACTCGTTGAAAATTGCAAGAATTTACGTTTTGCACTGCTGGAGTTTAAGGAGGTTCTAAAATGGGAGACAAAAAAAAATGTGGAGTAAGCAATTTATTGCAAACAACCATTAAAGTGAAGTAGGCTGTTCAGCAACTGATAAAATGTTTAAGACCACAGCTTTTAAAAGCTAAAATCTTGGAAAAAATGTGGATTCAATATCATTTACTGTCAGGTATTAACACTGTCATGATCAAAAAAACGTTGTCTCTTTGAACGTGGTCGGATTGTTTAGCTGCAAGAGCAAGGCCTCTCGCAGCGCGCCATTGCTGCAGAGGTTGGACGCAGTAGGTCATTTGAAACGTCTTCATAGGGTTATTGAACAAAAAAAGTCAAGCGGTAGACCCAAAAAAATGTCACCAGCAATGAGCCGGAGGATCTTATCGGCTGTCCGTCAAGACATCCTCGGCTCAAATTAAGGTTGTTACTGGTACCGAGTGCAGTCCAATAACCACCAGACGGCATCTGCGAGAGAAGGGTTTTAACAACAAAAAGCGTCTTCTAAGACCTCATCTCCTTCAACGTCACAAACTTGCCCGTTTGGAATTTTCACAAGAACAACAAATGTGGGACATTGAAAGGTGGAAGAAAGTTTTATTCTCTGATGAGAAAAAAATGGAACCTTTTTGGTCCTGATCGTTTCCAACGTTACTGGCATGACAAGGAGATCCCACCTGAGATGTTTTCCACACGGCACAGTGGAGGGGGTCCATCATGATCTGGGGTGCTTTTTACTTCAATGGAACAATGGAGCTTCAGGTTGTGTAGGGGCGCCAAACGGCAGATGGCTATATGGAGATGTTGCAGGGGGAATCCCTCATGACGAAAGACCCTCAGGACAACACTTCAGTTCACAGTGCCCGTCTGACTTCTTCAAGAGGAATAACGTCAATCTTTTGGACCATGCTGTGTGTTCCCCGGATCTAAATTTCTAATTTGAGGAAGAATGGTTCCTGGCCTCCTTGCCTCCTGGAAACACTGGTATCAAGCATGCCCAAACCAAATTTTGAGGTGATGAACAAAAATTGTGCAACTACTCATTACTGAGTCCATCCATCCATCCATTTTCTATACCGCTTCATCCTCATTAGGGTCGCGGGGGCATGCTGGAGCCTATCCCAGCTGACTTCGGACAACAGGCGGGGTACACCCTGGACTAGTCGCCAGCCAATCACAGCATTACTGAGTCCTTTTTTTGAAAATGTTATTGCTATTTTAGGGGGGTTTTGGGTTTTCTGAGCTATGGTCTTAAACTTTTGACCAGCTGATGAACAGCTTATTTCACTTTAATGCTTGTTTGCAATAAATTGCTTACTCAATGAAGCTCAACTTAGAACTCCACTAAGATCCAACAGTGCAAAATGCACATTTTTGCAATTTTTCAACTGGTCTTAAAATTTTCATCAGGAGTATATTAAAAGCGACTGGCTCATGATAAAATTTTTTCAACCAAAAAAATATAAGTACACCACCAGCGTAGATTTCCGTAGCATTCACATAGATTTCTGTCGCGCGTCCACACACACAAAAGCAGTCTCAGAGAAGCGTTTTGCAGTCATGCTGTTGTTACGATAGGCTATACATTCAGTGATATTTAACGTTAGCAGCTAAACTTAGCCACATCGCTATCATTAGGTGATAACAAACATAACCAGTGCGCGTGCGTGAGTTACGTCGGCGTAGCGTATGTACTCAAAACAGGAAGATGGTGTGATATCATGCTTGCAGTACGTTGTATGAATGTTGGTGTCCTCTCTCAGCTGGAGGAATCCGCTGCAATCACTCCATTTAGCAAAGGGTACTTTCACACTTCAGGGTAGGATGCCCAATTAAAATTTTCGTAAAAGACCGATCTCTTTCTGCAAGCGTTCACATTTCCAAAAACTTTGACTTTCCCCACATTTCCCCAACTCTCACATGGCACAACATGCCTTTTGATGACATGCAGGTCAGATATATGCGACCTGAGCGTTCAGATGGCAGCAGCATCGGATACATATTGCATTTAAATCTACATACGAAGGAAGCCTGGGTCGCATTTGAGAAAAATCGGAATTTTACTGTTCATACTGACGTGAAAAAAAATACCAGCTACTTGTCACATAGGAGCAAAAAAAAATCTGAATTGACATGCAGTGTGAATGTAGCCAAAGAAAACTGAGCTTGTCTTTCAGGCATTTTATTGAGAGGGTTGTTCCTCTCTTTGTGGAAGAAACTGAAATGATCTCTTTATGTCCTCTGGAAAGAGGCTTCCCTCACTAGTAAGGAAGAAAACAATCAAATCAACTCACTGTCACAACTGAATTCCTCCTCCTTTTTTGTTTTTATGTCAAAACAAGTCATGTTGAGTTCAGACTCCTCATTGGCTTGGAGTCATATCACTGTTATGTGATCATTTAATTAAAATGTCAGCAGTTGTCTCATTAAATCACTGCTCACTCATATAAAGCAGGTTTAATTGGACTGTTTTCCCGTTTTCTGTGCATAACTAGCAGTGGAGCCGATATGCTATAAAATAACAGGATTAGTACCATTCATTTCCATTTTGTTCAACATTGGAATAACACACAAAAGAAGCAAAGACATAAAGTGTGATTTGTTGGTCCAAAACCCTCTTACTTCTTCTAATCTCATTTTATAATTGCTTTGTTTTGTATTGCTGCATTTTTTAGCAGTCAAAGAGTCACCAGTCACCTCTTCTTCCCTACAAAAACTTTCAATAGCGCAGTCAGAACACATATCATAACCTTAAAAATATCATCTTTTGAGAGTTGATATCCCTTGACTATTGTTTTACCTACTGCATGTGGGTGTGCTGGTGTATGTGTATGCTGCATATGTAATATTTATGAACAGTAGTGGTAGTCCACGAAGAGGTTGTTTACAAAATACAAAACCTACAAAAAAATTACCCAATTATCCTATTTTTTTACATGCCAGCATGCATGTACCACAGGCATCGTCAAAGTTTTATAATCAGTTGTCAAACAACCAATGACGTATGAATTGGCTGCCCGTGCAAGTGCAAAGACATTTTGCTTGATGGCGGCCATGTTTTTCAACCAATCTTGCTTAGATTTAACACTGCTTGTTAGTCCCGTAAGGGTGTGTACCACATTTTGCGGCGGTTTGATCAAACACCCAAAAGTTAGGGTGGGTGTTTTGTAAAGTGCATTCAGCTGTGTGAGAAATTTCAAGTCAGTCCAATTTATGGGGTCAAACTTTGGGATTTAATAACAGCACAAGTGAATTTGTCAGAAAAATACTGTATCACAAGCACCACAATATGGGTTCATGATTTGCCAAATTTTCACCTATTTCTATGCAGCGCTTCAGGAGTGGAAGTGTTAGCTTACATAAACAAATACCTACTGCAACACAAACTTTTCTCACAGAACAAGAACAAGAGTTTTTCTGTCCTGCTTAATTATCCAGTGCACTTTTCATCCCTTTTTTTTAAAATCCTGGTGAGGTGAAGTATTATGGATGCTTATCGGTGTATGACGATCAAGGGGATTAGTGCTATAATCTCCCTTTTATCCCTGCTAGACTTTTGGCAACCTTGTCTTATTCTCTTCAGATGTGATCTGCCCCCTAACGTTTGCTGTGGCACAAAGCCAGATTTCCTGCTACCCGGCATCTCTGCTGGTCTTTGACTCAACACAGTCGCCAAGCGGATTTGTTCATTTAACCTCGGTGTTGACCAGAGAGATTCATCGGATTCACTCACCTGAGCCTATGCAATGAAATCATTATGTTGGGTGGCAACTTTTCAATTTCCTGTCTTTGTTCTTTCTGCCTTTTCCCTCCAGCGCACCAGATAATATATTTTAACTTGTTTATTGTCAACCAGGTGTGAAATTGCTGGCTAACAGTCTTCTTAGCGTGACTGCAGTCACAACCATAAAGACCACACCCTGCACCAACTGCAGTATGGAAAAAATCATTTTGTTCATCTTCTTCCATGCTCACCCATATTGTTGAACAGATAACACTCCCCATCCCCCCACTCCCTCGTCTTCTTGCGTGACACACTGCAGCATTGTTAAATATCAAGACCATTCCTCATCCTAATGACCTAATGTGAGCAGCATCAACAATTGCTTCCTTCTCCCTCTTTGGACTTTAATCTCACCTCCAACCACACTGATAGAACGCTACCACTGTGAATCACCATTTCATGACACCATATTGCCTCGAGATGGTAGAATTATAGAGAACATACATTGAGGCAGAATATCCTTAATGTTATATGTCATGCCCAGTGAGCTTTGATGCTTTATTTTGGTGAGGGGGATTGAGATAGAAGTGACATTCTCATTGGTATTCAGCCATATAAGAAGGTTTGGTTTAGTGATTTGAGGAATGCTGAAATATGCTGCTTGATCTTTTTTCCAGTCAACTGATCAAGAAGGAATTGCGTCCAGTCTGAGCAGAGCGGCCCTCTGACCATTTCTGTGTGTGTTATGAAAGGCAGCAATAGCTACAGCCATGTGCTTGTCTTTTTCCTTAAAAATATCAATGCAATGCAATCATAAACTTATAAATATGTTGCCCATTGATTTCATTTTTTCCATAGCACTAAACTAGCCCAAACAATAGACTGAGTAGCCTCTTAAATACAGCCCTGTAGGTATCTACACCTACCTACACAAAGCAATGAAACCATTAACTCTGTCTATCTATGTATCTGATTATCTTTGCAAAAGCACAGTTTTTGATACACTTCTTTGATCTGATTGATCATTAATGTGCATCATCATAACAGTAAATGATCGTGGATATACATAAACAGTGTTGTTTATAGTCGTCTCTGCACATGGAGAAACCTTGGCGGATAACAGGCTGTAGCCAGTGACGTGCGGTGAGGCACTGACTCCCATGGAGTTTTTTTTTTTAATGTCAATACAAGCTGCTCATTACAAGTTGTCTTGCAAAAGTTGTCCCTCAAAACTCTAGTTACTCTTGTTTTAAATGTGTTACTGCAAAACAGCACTGGAAAACATTAATATTGTATCTTTCATAGAGGTAATACATCACTTATGGCAGGTACTAATGCTGTTGGCAACAAATGTCAATATCTGACAATATTATAATGGCAGTTTGTTATACCACTACTGTATATCTTCACAAAGGGTACTTTCATACATACAGCACATGCAATGGTGCCGTTATAGGAGACCATGCACATGATGGGGACCATACAGACATTGATGTTACAGCATTGGAATGAAGCAGGTCATCACTGTACATAAAAAAACACCATGACTAAACCAATTTTCATTTTTGAATTTTAAAATACCATGGAGAGAATATAGTTGCTCACTTCCTCACTGTATGCTACCTGTAGCCTTGTCTGGGAGAAGGTTTACAGCTGCACATTTCACAGAATTTCATCATCAAAGCCATTTCCTGATAAAGGCAGGGGTACTGCTATCACCAGCAGTCACATTTCAGCAGAGAACTAGCAGCAAACATTTAATTGAAAGCAGTGAAAAGGTGTAGCGGAGATGAAAACCCAGCATCTGTATTTGTATCATTTTCAATTAACCACGCAATAATGGGAGGCTTTTTTAAAAGTCCATTGCCAAATTACAACCTGCGTGCCCTTGTCTCAGCCGATGTGTCTGAGAAAGCTGTTTCTTGGGCATGACTTGATAGACTTGGCCAATATGGTGACCTCAGGCTGATAACTTGACCTCACTGGCGAGGCGTTTACTGGCTCTCATAGGGTGTCATCAAACTGCATGCCAGCGACATCATCTTGAAACATCAATAATTCAAGGACATTTAATTCACCTTGAGAATTGTCTCTGTGGAGCCAGAAGAGACAAGCTGAAAGGCTGTCATGGCTTCATTGCATTTTGTCTCATTAGAAGCTGGAACAGTGAGTTTCCTGTGGCATCAGTGGCATCCAATGGTAGATATGGAATAGCGGCAGGCGTGTGCTGGTCAAAGTCAATACACTGAGGATAACCGTTTTTTAAATGGAGCTTTACACTATATGCTGAGAAAGGCCACTGGAGCTTAATAGAAAAAATGTCAAACTGCTGCAGTAAATCAATTTTATTGCTTCTGAATATGTCCCTCGGTATACCATTTGCAGGTATGTAGTTGATGTGATCTCAGTACATATTGCATGCTTCACACCCCCCACCGCTCCCCATGCAGCAGTATGGAGTCCAACAAGTCCCAACTGTACCCTCAAATCCAATAAAGATGTGCAGCAAGTATGACCCTTTAATGACCCGCCTCTGTTGTTAAGATTGTGGTAGGATTCCTGTGTAATTTCTATCCCTCCTTGGCTCCAAATAATACTTTTTCACCTAGAAAATATAACAACACCACCACCGGGTAGCATATGTTACCAGTAGTGGCTTCTGTGAACAGATTGTACAAAACAGTATACAGTATATTCTGCACAATTTCAAGGTAAACTGAAGGAGATTCGTCGTTCGGCCCGAAAAGGGGGGTGGCGTTAATGGCCATCGCTCACTCACGTGCTCATAGAGTTCATGCACACACAGAGAAGCTATTGACAATTATCTACAGACAAGATGCAGTTATGGCTGTGCAGGAAGAGGGTGGGATATAGTACATTCGAAAGCCAGCGCCCCCATTGCAGTACCATGACAGATGACAGCAGCTGGCGTGCTGCTGTATGACTGTGATGCAATGTACTGCTCTGTGGTGGCTGCGATGAGTTCACCCTCTTTCTCACAGCTGCAATACAATAGATGCAAAGACATGTAAAGATTGAAAAATAACCGTATTAGGTTCTGCTTGAAAAAACACCTAAAGATTATTTAGCTCTAAAGCAATTTATGCTCTATTTGTTGATGTAATAGGATTGGTAAGCCACTGGAGTGGTAATTTGTGGAAAGATGGATATGCAGGGGAGCCTTTATGGTGTTATAAGTCTTCATGCTCTGCTGGAACAGACTTCTGCAGGTATTTGAAGGCTCCATGTGGTTCAGGTAGATAGAATCACATGTGCTACGTGTTTCACTATTTTTCGACCACATTGCTTCACAAAGAAAAAAAAAACATGATCTAGATTCAGCTGCAGCGGAGAAACGAAAATAATGTGCTCATTAGAGCTCTCAAACAGTCTCTCCTGTGTCTTGTTGGTGTTTGTCAGATTTTAAATGTGTGACTGGGGAAGTAGTTCAGCTGCTGTCACAATACTTTTAACAGCAGAGAGAGGATGGATAGATGAGCTGCATAAAAGATCTATCATCTTTTTTTTACTGTTGTCGTGTGTGTGTGTTCTGGTAAGACCGTCACGAGTTACAGTAAAATATGTATCTACTGTGTAACATAAGTAACATTTGTATTTCAGTGGAATCCCTGGGAAGAAATGTGGAACCATCATCTTGTCTGCTGAGGAGCTAGGAAACTGTCGGGTAAGCCATCATTAAAAAAAAAAAAAAGTTTTTAATGATCATATTTTTTAACAGACTTTACACTTATCATCACTTGACTCACATCATCAATACATTACATTTGACCTCAGAGCTTTGCTTAAAATACTGAAAACCATAACGAGCATAACTGAATGTGACTCATAGTTGGGAAATAGTGTCCTTGATGAGTTACAAAGTGCATATTGAGAAACGATTCAATAAACCTGAGAGGTGGTATGTACAATAATGCATTGCATCATATAAACTCCTGATCAAAATTTGAACCAGTTGAAAAATTGAAAGAATTTACATGTTTCACTGTTGGATCTTAACAGGGTTCTGAATAGAGCTTCAAAATGCAAAATAAAGAAATGGCAGTGAGACAAAAACAATTTATTGCAAACAGTCATTACAATGAAATAGGCTGTTCGTTAGCTGATCAAAATCCTTTATCCTTTAAAAGCGAAGATCCTGGCAAAAATGTGGATTCAATGTCATTTTCTGTCAGGTATTCACACTGTCATGATCTCTTGATGGCAAAGGCAAAAAAGCTTTCTCTTTTTGAACGTGGTCGGACCGTTGAGTTGCATAAGCAAAGCCTCTCGCAGCACGCCATGGCTGCTGAGGTTGGACGCAGTAAGACAATCATTTGAAACTTCTTCAAAAATCCATAGGGTTATGGAACAACAAAGTCAAGAGGTAGACACAAAAAAATGTCACAGGCCGTCAAGGCACGGAGTTTGAATACTCGGCTAAAGTCAAGGTTGATACTGGTGCTGAGTCTAGTCCAGTAACCACTAGACAGCATCTGCGAGAGAAGTGTTATAAGAACAAAAAATGCTTTCAAAGGCCTTGTCTCCTTCAACGCCACATAATTTCTCGTTTGGAATTTGCAAAAGATCACCAAACATGGGACATTGAAAGTTAGAAGAAAGTTTTATTCTCTGTTGAGAAAAAATGTAATCTTGACAGTCTTGATAGTTTACAACTTTTTTGGCATGACAAGGAGATGCCACCTTTTCCACACGGCGCAGTGGAGGGGACACCTTCATGATCTGGGGTGATTCTGACTTCAGTGGACCAATGGAGCTTCAGGTTGTGCAGGGGCGTCCAACAGCAGCTGGCTACAATATGTGGAGAGTTGCAGGGGGCATCCCTCATGACTGAAGGCCCTCATCTGTATGGTCATGACTGGGTTTTTCAATAGGACAGTGGTTCTCAATTATTTTCTGTCAAGCCTCCCCTCCCCCATTGTATTTAAATACTATAGAGAAACTGATAACCAGGAAAATGCAACAAAATGGAGAGCTGTGCTTCATACAAGCGTAGTCAAATGTCAAATTGCATGTTGAGTACGATAAATCTGTTGGCAGGTCTGCAGTAACATTGAAAGTACTCCCTGCCTCTCACGTCCCCCAGGCAGTTCACCGTGCCTCTGCAGGCGGGCTCGCCCCACTATTTGAGAAGCACTGCAGTAGGACAACTGCACACTTCACAGTGCTTGCCACACAAAGAACTTCTTCCAGAGGAATAACGTCACTCTTTTGGACCATCCTGCATGTTCCCCTTATCTAAATCCAATTGAGAACATTTGGGGATGGATGGCAAGCGAAGTTTACAAAAATGGACATCAGTTCCAGACAGTGGATGCCCTGCGTGAAGCCACACACCTAGATCACCTGGAGCAACATTCCCACTAGCCTCCTGGAAACACTGGCATCAAGCATGCCCAAACCCATTTTTGAGGTTATTAACAAGAATGGCGCAGCTAGACATTATTGAGTCTTTTTTTGAAAATTGTATTTCTATTTTAAGGGGAATTGTTCTTTTAGCTATGATTTTAAAATTTTGATCAGGTGATGAACAGCTTATTTCAGTTGAATGGTTCTCAATAAATTACTTACTCAAACTTTTTGGTCTCACTTCCATTTCTTCTGTTTGCATTTTGAAGCTCTACTCAGGATCTCCTTAAGATCTAACAAAATGTAAATTAACTTTTTCAACTAGTGTTAAAATTTTGGTCAGGAACGTACATCACTATTAAACAGCACTGTGGTTCTGTCATCCTAACATGTGCGCACATGCAATGAGTTTGAAAAGTACGGTGGCCGACAGGGGCAAATGTGGAGCAACGTTTAAATACACCCAACACAGAAATGATCCATCCCAAAAACACAAAAACACCATAAAACACCTGCAACGGGAAAATGCTGCAAATTACAAAAACAACCAAACCCCCAAAAAACACATGCACGAAGAGACATGCTGCAACTTCGCTGAACAAAAGCAGGGGTACATGCGGGACTCGTTAGCCGGACTATGCCAGCAGAGGCGATTCTACAGTCTGTTGGGACCCTAGGTAAAAATTCACAGGAGACCCCTTTGCATAGCACCACTGCTGTACAAGTTCAAAGTTAGTCAGTCCTCAGGGTCCCCCAACTGTGCCATGGCCCCAAGCAGTTGCCTGCCTTGTCTGGTATGTCAGGGCGGCAGACATGAGGCATATCAGTCTTTACAGACTTGAGCGGGAGGCTCAGAAGAAAGTTGGCAGAATGAAATGGTACAGTTTTCTTTACATCTTTGATAAACACACTCTATAATACTGTAAAATATTACGTCTTAAGTCTTAAGTTAAAGGGGGTCTGGCACCCCGTGTAGCATGGCTAACTTGCATTTAATAAAGCCTTTACACTGGAAGAGCGCCAGCCTTAATTTTAAGATGTGCAGCGAAGCCTGCTTTTTGTACTCACCTATCCTCTGTGTAGTGGTGGATGTTTACAGAAGGTAGGCTCATCTAGCTAGGAGTAGGTCAGAATTGGTTTTATAGCCATAAGGAAAGAGGGTTTTTGTTTATGAAGTCATGGAATCCCAGAACTTAAAAGGCAACTTTTTGAGCGCCCTTTATCTAAAAAATGGCAGCAACAAGTGATGGCGATGATAGATTTTCCTCCCGATGGTACTCATATACAGACTGTAGGCAAACACATATTACTAGCATTAAAAGGTCAATTTTGCATATACAGTATAAAAGGGATGTGCTGTTTTAGTTTATTCAGTCAAACCTTAAGTTGACAGTCTTTTAACAAATACAACTACATTGAAGAAAACAGACCTTCAGGTGCAGACTCTCTCCTAAACCTGTGTTTCCTCCAAAGTGTACTCAGTTGCTCTCCAAGTGTGTGTTAATAACGTATGCCCTAATCTCTATTGGCTTTCTATCCACACAACTAAATGGAGATGGTAAACAATCACATTAAGTGCTGCCCAAGAAGCAGGAGGGAAGACTTAGTGTTTCAAACTACTTGCCTCCCTCAGGATATAAAGTTGGCCATATAGCTGCGTTTAGTCTATAAATGTTTAATGATACAAATGCATGTAAGGAGCAAATGATTGAATACTTGCTAACTTTATGATGTACATAGAGAGGTAAGCATTTAATTCCAATTGCAAAATCTAATTCATGCTTGTTTAATTTTTCGTTTTGTAGTTATTTACATTTCTTTACCCTTTTAGGATGTTTTCTGGTTGTTTTCTGTCATGTTTTACTAGTGTTTGTTGTTGCGTTACCTCAGGAAGAAGAGCTATGATGGTAGGTGTCGTTAATAGAATCTTTTATTCACAAAAAAAGCTAACCTTTCAAAGGCTAACAAATATACAAGGAGGCTAAAGAACCAACTAAGAAAGGCTAAGGAGCACAGAAAGGCTACATAGGCTCACCGTGGAAGATGGAGGAAAAATCAATGCAGGAGGAGGGGAAGTGATCACCAGAATACACTAGGATGCAAAGAGCATAAATCCAGGCACAGGAGGTATATACAGTATATATATCACACCCACATGCAAAACATAAATACATATCAATGATTTGGCAACTAGCAAAGAACAAGGACTCAACTAAAACAATGTGCTAATTACAAACAAGAAGCGGGTGCGCTGCCAGTGCGCTCAGGTGAAAAGCAAAGTTGTAGCATACGGTGCCAATGCAGGAAAGAGAAATACAAAATAAGAGTCAAACAAGAACTATTGATGGAAATGTAGGAAAACACAAGCCAATGTCCAAGTGTGACAGTTGTCAGTGTGTTTGCTTCACAACTAGGGATGAGCCGGATACTCGTCTAAAACGAGTATCAGATAATGCCTTTTTGCCGAGTACAAGCATGAAACGAGTACAGCTCGTCATTATCTGTAATTGAGATGAAGGAAAATCCTCATTGGGTAACTACTTGTGTATTCACTCTTCACGCTCATTGATTGGCCAGTCACGACAGCATACAAGCCAGAGAGAGGAGTATGTGGTGCATTTGACAAGACAGAGCTGTAAATGGCTCGTGTTGCGTCGGTCACTGCCAGTGGGTTTTTTTTTTTTTTTTGACTGCTTGCTTCTAATTTGGCTGGTGATATAAAGTCAGTTGAAAAACTTTGCTCGTAGTACTGAACATGGTGCTTTTCAGAAAATTACGGTAAAGAAGGATCACAGATTATTTCCCTGTTTGCCATCACTGGATGTTTGCATGAATCACCAACTTCACACAGATCATAAAAAAATAATTAAATAATAAACAGACACAGAATACATACACAGTACACATATAGCTGAATAATAAACATTAAATATAGCAACTTCTGATCAATCCATGTCAATTTCAGACTTAAAAGCATGTACCGATATTAGCCCCACCAATTTACGGTTAAACCACGCCCACTTCCGGTTTATGCCCCACCCACTCCAAGTACAGATACAGATACAGATCATTTAGATGGGTGAACAGATACAGATACTGATACAGAGAGTGGTGTGCTCGTGCATGCCTATTCACAACCACCATGCAGGTCAGGCATGAGCAAACTACAACCTGTTACATTTTTTAATCCAACCCACCGGACATTTCTGTTACTGTGGAGTATTAGTGGATCCCGGAAGCAGAGGTTGGTACAATGCTTAGCAAAAATATAAAATATTTTCATGTTAAAAAGTTCACAGCTGTTTTGTGTTTTTTGTGAAGCAAAACGAGGACAAAAGTGCACCAATATAGAAAGAACAACAAACACACACAACAAACAAAAACACTTATATGCGGGAACAACGCTGAAAACCCACAGCATTTCAGTATTGGAATTAAATTATGGAATGGATTGAGTAAGGAACTCAAACAATGTACCGAGATGAGCAAATTCAAAAAACAATACAAGCAGTTGATGTTTGCTAAATACAAGGCAGAAGAGTCTTGATCATCACACTGATTGTTCTGTTATGCTTGTTTTTTATTGTTATTTATTATTATTTATTATTACACTGATTATTATATAACAATATGATATGGAAAGCAGGAAGTGAATAATATGTACTGTACAAGATGTGGAATGGATGAGGGGTAGGATTAAATAAGCTTTGCTTCTTCCTACTCCTTTTGGACATGTGGAACTGTGAAAGGATGATTCATGAGATGTATTCCATTGTAACCTTCATGTTCAAATAAACTAAACCAAACCATCCAACATAAAGAACTGCTGGGGTGAAACCACAAGAAGTGCTGGCTGTCAGTATTAGCAAGTGAAACAGAGTGTTTATAAGTGAAGCTTACCAGAAAACCTACACAAGGAAGCAAAAGTATGGTAATACAACATATCGGAAAGAAACAGTGATGGCAATACTCTATAATACTCTAATAAAATGAAAATACTGAAAATAAAAATGAAAATACACCGAAACTGCTGCAGCTACTAAATAGTCACAGCACCAATTCACAAGTGAAGACAGCTGCTGCTCGTAGTTTCGCCCAGCGCCAGATTCCCGGAAGTCTGTAACCAAAGAACAACACAGGAAATCAAAATAAGAGCACATAAGACCCCAAGATGTAACAGTTTCCAAATAATAAAAAAAACACAACTTTTAACATCAAAGCGCTAGCTGGCAATAGGATTTGCAATACTATTTTAAAATTGCATTAAGTCTTGAACTATCAAAATGTTTCCAATAATTGCTAAAGTGGGAGACTTTCTAGTGATATACCGGTAATTATGGTAATCATAGGGACTGTGTCACAGCAGCTCCAAGAAGAGGAGGCTTTGATGGGAAGCAGAGTGGGTGGGGGTCTATGTGTAGAGAAGCGCAAGCCTGTGTGACGGACATAGAAGGTCAGAGAAGCAAGCTTTCTACAACAAAGTTCTGCAGAAAAGTGATACTTTATACTTTATGGGCGTTTTTTACCACTTGTTTTTATGTTTCGCTATCTTGTTTGTTGCTTTTTTGCTGTCTTATTGTTTGATCGCAAAACATGTTGAGGTTGTATAGGAAGTAACATGTTCTGTTCACATACTCTTTATATTCAGCGTTTTATAGTTCATATTGTAAAACTCATCGTTTAATTCATGTACATTCTGGGTGGCTTATTCAGCAAAAAACGGCATATATTGTGTACACACACACACACACACACACATATACTGTATGTATATATATATATATATATATATATATATATATATATATATATATATATATAGGTATATATACATACACAGTGGTGTGAAAAAGTGTTTGCCCCCTTCGTGATTTCTTATTTTTTTTCTTATTTTTTTTGTCACTCTTAAATGGTTCAGATCATCAAACAAATGTAAATATTAGTCAATGACAACACAACTGAACACAAAATGCAGTTTTTAAATGAAAGTTTTTATTAATAAAGGAGAAAAAAATCCAAACCTACATGGTCCTGTGTGTAAAGGTGATTGCTCTCTAAACCTAATAACAGGTTGGGCCACCCTTAGCAGCAGCAACGTTTGCGATTAATTGCAATGAGTCTCTTACAGCGCTGTGGAGGTATTTTGGCCCGCTTATCTTTGCAGAATTGTAATTCATCCACATTGGAGGGTTTTTGACTCGACCACTCCAAAGTCTTCATTTAGTTTTTCTTCAGCCATTCAGAGGTGGACTTTCTTCTCCCTTAATAATAAAACGTTTCATTTAAAAACAGCATTTTGTGTTCAGTTTGTTTTTCGTTGACAAATATTTAAATTAGTTTGATGATCTGAAACATCTAAGTGTGACGGACATGAGAAAAATAAGAAATCAGGAAGGGGGCAAACCACTGTACAGATATTAGGAGTGTCACAAGATTTTGTATAACGGGATCTCACAAGATTAAAACCTGGTCGGTACGATAGTCCTCTGTGTGAAAAGATGTATGGAGTGGTTGTTAAAACAGCCTTAATAACCATTCTTCGTCTTCCAAAGTAAAAGAAGGGCAAGATGATTCAAGCTTGTGTCAAAGTGACTTAATCACTGATGAAATCTGTGGTAAATTCTATTTGGCTCTTCAGGGCAAGCTTGCCACGTTCTGAGCTGGCGTGTACATTCACTTAGCCATATTTCCCAAACTGCCCACCTGAGCGACCAATTGGATTGGTAATTGACTTGGCTCAATGCTAATATTCTTTGCTTTTAGCACAGTCTCATAGCTATTTACATGCAGAGCAGCAACTGACTCCCTTATTCATCCTCCCAAGCACTCAAACTGCATTTCTGGCTGATGTAAATGAACGAAACACAACAACACTTTGCATATGACAGCAGTAAGAGACAATGAGCTTTTATTCCTAATTATTCAGAAAGTATAGTGATCCATTTTATTTGAAAAGACACAGTCATACTGTAAATGATATGTGTGACACCCCCTATGGGTGAATATGCATGATTACAATAGAATACATCTCATAAATCATTTCACAGTTCCACATGTCCAAAAAGAGTAGGAGGAAGCAAAGTTTATTTAATCCTACCCCCCATCTGTTCCACATCTGGTGCAGTACATATTATTCACTTCCTGCATTCCATGGAATATTATTCCATCTAATAATCAGTGTAATTATAAATAAATAATAAAAAAATAAAAACAAGCATGACAGAACAATCAGTGTAATGATCAAGACTCTTCTGCCTTGTATTTAGCAAACATCAACTGCTTGTATTGTTTTTTGAATTTGCTCGTCTTGGTACATTGTTTGAGTTCCTTGTTCAATCCGTTCCATAATTTAATTCCATGTACTGAAATACCGTAGGTTTTCAGCGTTGTTCAAGTGTTTTAAGTTTAATTTTCCTCTAAGATCATATTTCTCCTCTCTTATAGAGAAATACCGTATGATGTTTTTGGGTAAGAAGTTATTGTTAACTTCATGCATTATTTTAGCAGTTTGAAAATGGACAAAATCAGCAAATTTTAATATCTGTGATTTTAAAAACAAAGGGTTTGTATGTTCTCTGTATGCGGCATTAGGAATTATCCTAAGTGCAGATTGCTTTTATAATTATTGCCCCATGAAAGGCATGCTAGCATATACGTACAGTAATACAGCTATCTTCAAAGTTTAGAATCATGAGACAAATGATCAATGACATATGGGCAATAAGTTGCTTAGTCCCTCATGTTCCCCTGCATATAAATTTTGCTTGATGGTGGCCATGTTTTCCACCCAATCATTGAGCTGTGTGAAAAATTTCAAGTCAGTCCCACTTATAGGGTCAAACCCTGGGCTTTAATAACAGCAACACCCTGTGCAGAAAAATAATAGCACAGGGAACACAATAGGGATGCGTGTTTTAATAAACTTGTGACTTGTGACTATTACACATTTGTAAAGACTAGGCTATCAGTTATGTCTCACGATCATAACAACAGACAAAAGGTGCACTAATAGTGTGTAATTGAATGCGTGAGACTACATTTAGGTAGTGTGTGTAATGTTTTGTATTGTGGAACCTTAGTGAAACCCTAAAGAATTGTAAAGAAGAAACTCCATTCAGTACATGCACCACTCCTACCCCCTCTTAAACTTAGTTGTCGTAAATGAAATACTCCTTCTAAATGTGATAACGATACCAGTGATGTGTGTTGTTGATGTCTAATGAGGCTCAAGGCACCTTGTTGCTTTGGAAGTGAAAGCTTGGAGGCTGGGTGAGGGCAACAGGACAATTATAGGATGTACCTCCCGGAGAACGATGTTCCGATAAAAAGCCATGAAAAGCCACAGAGGGAGAATTTGAATTTACGAGAATGGCTCTACAAGTTGACCACTACACAAATTGGGTGGGGGAAAAAAAAGACCATTGTCCATTAATGATCTCTACCTGGTGCACTATGTAAAATCTCAGCATATTGCTGACAATAACAATAGGGAATGGAAAAAACAACATAAAAAATGTTGATTCATTTAGCCACCACTGACTGTTTTAATCAGCGCTTCACTCCGCATCTGTTTTCCACATCCCTGTAGTGTTGATAGGAAACATAAAAAGTATGATTGGAAACAACGGTGATGAGCGCTTTCAGAGGTATCGTGAAATCCTCCTTCTCTCAGGAGTGGCCTCGCAGATGGAGGACAGTTAGAGGAGAGTCAACATAGCTGCTCATCGCAATGTTGATTCAAATCTGAAAGCTGATGACTCAAAACTGCATCTAATATCACAATGCGCAATTAAAAGAAGATAAATAGCCACTCACATACATTGCAAACACGCAGAGATACTAAGAGTATCTATACAAGCAGTATCTGAAGATTCACATACATACATCAACTACCGGTATATAGAAAACTCATCATAACTGCCTCATAGGTCAGGAAAAAATGTCCTTTTAAATTAAAAAATGGTTGATAAAACCTCATTCTTACCAATCCATCCATTTATCCGTCCGTCCACAAAAGGAATACGATATTAATGAAATATACAATAGAGAAATGTATTGAAATGGTTTCTGACAGTCTTCATGGTCTATCAGAGAAGGCACAGATGGCTATGCTTTATTTAATAAGCCTTGTAAAAAAAATCCACATTATGCAGAGGTGTTGGAAACCAATAAGTTAGTTAAATTTAACACATTCTACTGACTGAAACAGCGAGCACACTGCAATGCCACCTCAACTGACACCAAGTTGACAGCTTCCCCCCCCCAGTGTGACTGTTTAACAGTTCCTTAAACATTTCTTGCAACTATTTGAACTGGCAGGCACATCTCTCTAACCTTCTCTCACCTTCACTTGTGAAATCTCATCATATTTATTATCTTTGTCTGAATCAAAGGATAAGTAGCCACAAATGGTGACATCTAACCTGCTCACCTTTTGACCACAGTGAGGCTCATTAGTACGTATACAATACCTAATAGCATGAACGCTATCTTATAGCAAGAGCATTTTTAGACCATTTTCATTGTCCTCGTAATGGTAGCCTGCATTGAAAAGCTGCCCAAATTAGTGTAATTATGCTAATGCCAGCCTTTCTAATGTATCATTAGCTGCACTCACACCCTGTGCACCTATTGTGTACAAAGCCTCCGCCTCCAAGTACAAGGTGTCACAATGCATTTTCATTTTAGCACTCCTGCATGATCTCTCTTACTGCTACTGTGATTATATTCATCACAACAAGGTGCTTTCCGTTGATGCCCTCGGCCCTGCACTATGTTGTCATGCAGAAGTTGCATAAAAAATGGAACATGCATTTGCAGCATTTGAAAACTGGAGCCCTGCTGGCTTGTTTGACTGTGCTCTTATTTGGATTCAGGCAGCTCTTTGCTTTTATTTGCTGTGTTTGTGCTTTATATCTTGGAACACACCATGTATGAATAAACACTAGCAGGCAAACAGATGCAGGAGCAATTTATGTTTTGGGAAATTACAATGTGCTACTTTCGTTCTCTTTATCTGGCTCCCCTCTGAAGGATTACGCCACCATGCAGTTTTGTGCCAACAAACTGGACAAGAAGGACTTTTTTGGAAAGTCAGACCCCTTCATGGTCTTCTACAGGAGCAATGAAGATGGCACGTAAGTTTGTCTTGTCTTTTTAATCAGTGGGGGATTCACGTTTGCTTATGGAAGCCAGGTAGTAGGGGGACAGACTTTAAAGGGAGGGGGTCAATGGAATTAGACGGCGATCCCTTGAACTCAGCAGCATACAGACAACTTTATCCAGGCAAGATCTCAAAGCAGATTCAATTTTATCCTCAATGTCCTCTTAAAGGTGTGAGTTAGCAGCACTTTAAATCCCTGTTGACCTTCATCTCCAGGTTCACCATATGCCACAAGACAGAAGTCGTGAAGAACACTCTAAACCCGGTTTGGGAGCCCTTCTCCATCCCCGTGCGAGCGCTCTGCAACGGAGACTATGACAGGTAGGCAGTATGATGACGCACGTCACCAAATGCACAAACCCTCAAGTGGAAACTCTTTTTTTAATGTGAAGGTGTGTCAAATTGAGATGACACTGATTTTCTGTCTGCTGCTCAAAAAGACCATCACTGCAGGCCTGTCTCTGTCAACATAAGTGAATAACCCAAAACTGATGACATCAGTTCAAACAGTTTGCAGCTGCAGAGGCCTGCTTCTTTTCTTCCTTTATTCCCTTTGCAGCAAAAGGGACAACTGAGCAGCATGGCAGGTTTTTGGCAGGATAATAAGAAACATGGGAGTTGCTGTATGCCTCTTCCATAGATGATGACATGTGGCTGGGATAACAGCTCTGTGTGTGTAAGCATGACAGTGTGTGCCAAGACAGCTACAGTGTGTATAAGCGGTCAAACTTTGCCCCCCTTTAGCATGCCGGGTGTCAACAGAGGATCTTTTCCTCCATTCTGCCTTTGCTCACCTGCAAGTTAATTGGGTCAGACAGATGGAGGGAAGCCATGGGTGATGTCTTTGAGGATTTAGATGGGGCAAGGTAGTTACTGTGATTAAGGACCTTGCCTACTTTCCAACTTAAATGTGTTTTGTTTCTTTAATGCAGCCTTTCACTGCAAATGGAATCAAATATTTTGGTTAAAATGTAATGGTCCTATTTATGACATGTTGTTCTTATCCACTATATCGACAATTGCATCTGAAGTTTTTGCTATTACATAGTAATAGACTAAGAACAAACGACTTGAAGAATGTTGGTCATTCTGTGATAACAGCAGTTACGACAGAGACGCTCAATACTGGCCTTTTAGTGATGTTCCAAATATCGATATTGTCCAGCATTTACTGATATACTGATACAGTACTTGGCAGCAATTCTTACAAATGTCAGGTCACTTCTTGTGTAATGAATGAACACATTATTCTTCTTTTACTGTAATGCCACTGGATCAATGTTACGGCAGTAAAACATGCACAGTTACGCCACACATTCAGGCCACACTTTTCATTCCGAAAATGGCTTTGCCACATGTTTTTTAGAGAAGTCCTAGGTCATTCAAAAAGAAAAAATCTTGCCCAGTTTCACCTCTTTTCTTCTGTTTGCACATATTCCGACAGCCAGGCCACCTTAAAAGAACCGTTTTTTTTACTTCGTGATTGGATGTTGCACTGCCGATTCATTTTGCCATAATAGAGGGTTAGCAAGCAGCATTTAGCTTTCTTAACTTTGCAGCAGAATTGCTATAGCTAACCTGCAAAATGGTGGCATATACTACGTAACACACTGTTAATGAACTGATTGGCTGCGTAAGTAAATACATATACACTCCTGATCAAAATCTTAAGACCAGTTGAAAAATTCCTAGAATTTGCATTTTGCACATTTGGATCTTAATGAGGTTTTAAGTAGAGCTAGAATATGAAAAAAACAAGAATGGGGAGTGAGACCAAAATTACTTTGAAAAAGTAATTTATTGAAAACAAACTGAAAAACTGAAATAGGCTGTTTATCAGCTGATCAAAAGTTTAAGACCACAGGCTATAAAAGCCAAGGTCTGCTCAAAATTTTCATTTTCTGTCAGGCATTCACACTGTCATGCCCTCCTGATGGCTAAAGCTAAGAAGCTTTCTGTGGAGCTGCATAAGCAAGGCCTCTCGCAGCATGCCATTGCTGCTGAGGTTGGGAGCAGTAAGTCAGTCGTTCTGAATTTTTTGAAAGATCCTGAGCATTATGGAACAAAAAAGTCAAGTGGTAGAACCAAAAAAATCACACCTGCGTTGAGCCAGAGGATCCAATTAGCTGTCCATCAAGACACAGGGCGGTCTTTGACCCACATTAAGGCCCTTGATGTGCCGACTGCAGCGCAATAACCATCAGACGGCATCTGCAAGAAAACGTTTTAAAGAACAAAAAACAAATTCAAAGACCTCATCTCCTTCAACGCCACAAAGCCGCTCGTTTAGACTTTTAAAGGTGGAAAAAAGTTTTATTCTCTGATGAGAAAAAAATGTAACCTTGACGGTCCAGATGGCTTCCAACGTTACTGGCATGACAAGGAGATCCCACCTGAGATGTTTTCTACCCGGTACAGTGGAGGGGGGTCCATCATGATCTGGGGTGCTTTTTCATTCAGTGGAACACTGGAGCTTCATGTGGTGCAGGGTCGTCAAACGGCAGCTGCTTACGTGCAGATGTTGCAGAGGTCATCCCTCATGACTGAGGGCCCTCGTCTGTGTGGTAACAGCTGGGTTTTCCAACAGGACAACGCTGCAGTTCACAATGCTCGCTTGACCAAGGACTTCTTCAGGGAGAATAACATCACTCTTTTGGACCATCCTGCATGTTCCCCTCATTTAAACCCAATGGAGAACATTTGGGGATGGATGGCAAGGGAAGTTTATAAAAATGGCCATCAGTTCCAGACAGTTGATGCCCTTCATGAAGCCATCTTCACCACTTAGAGCAATGTTTCCACTAGCCTCCTGGAAACACTCGCATCAAGCATGCCCAAACCAATTTTTGAAGTGATTAACAAGAATGGTGGAACTACTCATTACTGAGTCCTACCGAGAAAATTTGTTGTTTTGGTTTTTTGTTATTTTTTGAGCGATGGTGTTATGAATGAAAGATAAATCGTGAGATGCACTGGGACACATCATCAGTAATGTTCCTGAGTTCATCGGGCGTTTTGGGTCTTTCAACATCATAC